>NW_025536634.1:0-53693 GCF_020615455.1 Coregonus clupeaformis
CTGTCACGATCGTTTATGAACGAGAAGGACCAAGGCGCAGCGTGATATGCATTCATATTTATTTACGTACTGAACACACGACAAAACAACAAACGAAACGTGAAGTCCAAGGTAGACAAATAACATACCTACACGGAACAAGATCCCACAACCCACTAGTGCCAACAGGCTACTCTAAGTATGGTCCCCAATCAGAGACAACGAGCTACAGCTGCCTCTGATTGGGAACCACACCGGCCAACATAGATCTAAACGATCTAGAACTAAACATAGAAAAACACAACATAGAAACTACACACCCTGACTCAACATTTAAGAGTCCCCAGAGCCAGGGCGTGACAGTACTCCCCCAAAGGTGCGGACTCCGACCGCGCAACCTAAACATAACAGGGTATGGGCCGGGTGGGCATTCCACCTCGGAGGCGGATCCGGCTCCGGGCGTGACCACCACCTATCATCCGCCTCCCTGTTGCGCCCCTGGTCTGGTCTGGACCTCGGCGCGCTGCCTCCCCTCTCCTTCCTCCCACGAAGTACCAAGCCCTGTCTGGACCCTGATGTGGGAGACCCCGAACCTGGAGAGGGGCTGACGTCTGGGTCTGGACTGGAACCGCTGACTGGAGCTGGACCCGACGACGGTGGAGCGAACTACTCAGGCTCCGGACTGGAGCCGCTGACCGGATCTGGACTGGACCCCGGTGGAGCGGATTGCTCTGGCTCCGGAGTGGAGCAGCTGACCGGAGCTGAACTGGGCACCGGTGGAGCGGACTGCTCTGGCTCCGGAGTGGATCCGCTGACCGGAGCTGGACTGGACCCCGGTGGAGCGGATTGCTCTGGCTCCGGAGTGGAGCAGCACCGGTGGGACAGGCACGGGCCGTGCCGTACTGGACACACGCACCACTGGCTTGATGCGAGGGACAGGAACAGGCCGGACCGGGCTGGAGACGCGCACCACTGGCTTGGTGCGGGGAGCAGGAACGGGCCGGGCCGGACTGGGAACACGCACCACTGGCTTGGTACGGGGAGCAGGAACGGGCCGGGCCGGACTGGGACACGCACCACTGGCTTGGTGCGGGGAGCAGGAACGGGCCGGGCCGGACTGGGAACACGCACCACTGGTTTGGTGCGGGGAGCAGGAAACGGGCGGGCCGGACTGGAAACACGCACCACTGGCTTGGTGCGGGGAGCAGGAACGGGCCGTACCGGACTGTGGAGGCGGACTGGAGGTCTGGAGCGGAGAGCTGACAAACCCGTCCTGGCTGGATGCCTACTTCCACACAATATGTGTGAGGCATTAGCACAGGACGTACGGGGCTGTGCACGCATACTGGCGATACAGTACGTAGCACCGGCGCAGGATATACGGGACCGAGGAGGCGTACTGGAGACCACGAGCGTTGAGCCGGCACACCCCGTCCTGGCTGAATGCCCATCTTCGCACGACACGTGCGTGGTGCTAGCACAGGACGTACAGGACTGTGCCGGAACATTCGCGGCACAGTACGTAGCTCCGCATAACACGGAGCCTGCCCAGTCACACGCTTCCTTGCATGAGTACGGGGAGTTGGCTCTGCTCTAACACTAGGCTCCGCCAACCACCCTTTTAGCCCCCCAATTTTTTTTTCTTGGGGCTGTCTCTCGGGCTTCCTCCTCGGCCGGCACCTTCTGCGTTGCCGCTGCTCCTCTCTATAGCGTGCCTCCACTGTCTCCTCCCAAGGACGGTGATCCATTCCGGCCTGAATCTCCTCCCAAGTCCAGGATCCCTTCCCGTCCAGGATCTCCTCCCAGGTCCAGGCTGTCTGCTCCTGGACACGCTGCTTGGTCCTCATTTGGTGGGATCTTCAGTCACGATCGTTTATGAACGAGAAGGACCAAGGCGCAGCGTGATATGCATTCATATTTATTTACGTACTGAACACACGACAAAACAACAAACGAAACGTGAAGTCCAAGGTAGACAAATAACATACCTCACACGGAACAAGATCCCACAACCCACTAGTGCCAACAGGCTACCTAAGTATGGTCCCCAATCAGAGACAACGAGCTACAGCTGCCTCTGATTGGGAACCACACCGGCCAACATAGATCTAAACGATCTAGAACTAAACATAGAAAAACACAACATAGAAACTACACACCCTGACTCAACATTTAAGAGTCCCCAGAGCCAGGGCGTGACATGTCCATAGGAACGAATCACGTCAGGCAGGCCCAGCAGACCTCATGAGCACTTTCAGACCTTCTGTCATCTGTGAATGTTTACCTGAGGGTAAGGCACTCTCTGACCATCTGTAGCTCCAGCACACTGCCCTGCCTGGCTATACACTGACTGGAGAATCTGAGGAGGGAACTCCTCTGTGGCACTTATATAAGGTACTTTACCAATGTTATACCGGGCATCCCAGCTCATCCAAGTCGGGTGAAATGCCATTTAAAATTTGATCTAGTTAGTATGTCATGCTTAGGCAGTCATACAGTACAACCTCAACATACGGTGTATTTTGTGTACCGGTAATTGAATAGCAAAGATAGCCATATCTTTTATATGCAGAGTCTGATAGCAGGAAAAGTCTTCAGCTACACTCCATTAGCTAATTCAGTTTTAATGACACTAATTATCAGATTTGAGATAATCCTACTGTGCCCTGACTGGGCACACTGTTGTTGTGTTGTTTGTTTATTGGTTCGTTTTTTGGTTAAATGTTACTTCTTTTTATTGAGAGTGAATTGTTTGTTGCAGAAAGTTAAATTAATAATAATATGTCATTTAGCAGACGCTTTTATCCAAAGCGACTTACAGTCATGCGTGCATACATTTTTGTGTATGGGTGGTCCCGGGGATCGAACCCACTACCTTGGCATTACAAGCGCTGTGCTCTACCAGCTGAGCTACAGAGGACCAGATAGTTAGTGGTGTGTGGAGGGATATGATATTTGTGTGTCTGACATTTCCTTTCTGGAAAATGTACGTATTCAACACACAAAACCTACACTCACACACTGACCTGCAGCGTATGCTTGTTATCCTTGGACTGCAGAACTGCGGACACGGTTGCCACGGAGATGCCAGGTTTGATCTCAGAGGGCACTAGGGATTTGGCCAGCTGCAGAGGGACGACAGGTAGGGGTTTAGAGACTGTTTGGACAAATCCTAAACGACAACCCAATTCCCCATATAGTCCATACTACTTTTGGTCATAAGGTGTTAATGTATTGCTAGCCTCGATTTCCAGGCTTCAGCAGAGTGATGAACGAAACTTGGGAGAATGGTAATGCCAGGCTAGTGTGTTGCAACAGTCCCGACTTCTGGCAGTAGCTGGATGCGTTCCCAGCGGCGTCTGAAGGGCAGGCCCAGCACAGAGCAGCGGCAGTAGGGCATGGGAGGGGGCTGCAGCTCCAGCATCAGGTCAGAGCGGTGGGACTGGGCTGGGGGGGGCTGGGTGTACTGCTCTGGACACACCACATGGAGAGGCTGGGAGGAGGGGAGGTTATGGGCAAAAAATTAACAGGCTAAAGTCTACTTTCGTTTAATTACATTTTTGTATCGGGTGTATTTACTGACGACCTGAATAGGTCCGGAAAAATACATGTTTTTGTTGTTGTTGTTGATTTTTGTAAATGACACACAACACACTATTCTACAGTGCTGTAGTGTTGTAGCTAGAGTTTGCAGTTGCCACTAATGTATATTCACTGCTCCTTCACAACTTTTAGCATTGTTTATAATCTACTTCGCCTTGTTTACATTCGCTTCTGTGGAAGTCGCTTTTACTGGAGCTTTACTGGACTTTCTAACTTTTTGCTAGCACTGCTAGCTGTGGCTAGCCTACCTTATTTTTAGCCAAATGGCTACCAATGGCCAACCATTGAATCTCCACTGCAGCTGCTGTGAAATGTTCACTGAAGTAAAGGACGAGGAGGAAGACCGAACGCACTCGGGGCAGGGATTCGTCTGTGAAAAGCTCCTCCTGTGTGACCGGATGACAGAAACTAGTGACATCGGGTGACATCTAGATACAACTATATGTCTGAACAACATGTCTCAATTCCTTTGAACTCCTCCAGGGATCAGGTCCTGGAGTTTTAGGTTGGCTGGGAGGGAATTCCAAGACCATGGGGCTGAGTAATCAAAGGACCTTTTTCCATGCTCAGTTAAAACTTTCGGGACTCTTAACATAAAAAAAGATTGAGATCTGAGCTTGCATGTGTGGATGACATCGTGCGGCTACAGAGAGACGTTCGCCGGCTAAGCAAAGGGAGCGCCTCATCAACAAGTTCACCGACGTTGCTATAGCCCAGGCTAAGCACATCTCGGCGCTAAATCTCTCTCTCGCCCATAGGAGTGGCGAGCTGGGCAATACCGACCTGTTCCACTCCTCTGAGCACGTGGCTTGCTCGACTCCGCTACACAAGGACTGTTAGGCGAAAGGGCCGAAAGGAGCCATGACATGGACGGCCCCTTCCTGCCTTGGAAGATCTGCTATGCCTAACAAATAGATTCGCATCACTGGAAGTGGACTGTCTGGTCCCAGGAACTAGCTTTGGCCCTCCAGCAGCCGATACCAGGAGAGCAGTCGCTACCTTTAAGCAACCAGGCGATAACACCAGTCCCACCCATACACATCCATCCGAATCGCCTCCAGCTGGCAGCCAGACAGCCCCCGACAGAGGTCCACCACACCACCGGACTACCGCAGCATCGGTCCACCAAGCCAATGGAGAACCTTGTAGCTCCCCGCGACAGCGCCACTCTCCAAGGCAGCGGCCTGTCTCCAAAAGGGCCCCCCACACCACCGGGCTACCACTGTTGCTCCCCGCGACAGCCCTCCTCTCAGGGACAGCGTCCCTCACGGAAACGGCGCCACTCACCACAATGTGCACCTCCCTCATCTGTCGTTGTGGGTAGCTCCATGGTAAGACATTTTTCTATTAGTGTTGTCATTATACCATAATTTTGACTTCGATACCGATACCAGGTTTAATATCACAATACTCGATACCATCATGATACTCAATAACAAAACGATACCACTGCAAAAAAATAAGGCATATTAGCTCAAATCACAGAATGACACTTGATCCAGACTGATAAACTCAGCTACTTCTGTTCAATCGTTGTGCATCTTTTGAGTTCAATATCGTTACATTAGAAAGAAAATATGTACATCAAAATGTTCAGAGACAGCCATGTATGCATTAATGAATCAATCTTGCAATCAATTTGACTTTTTTTTTACCAATCTAAATACAAAATGGGAATAAATTACTTGAATGGTAAATCTCTATTGATAAACTGGGTAAATCAAGATGTAGTCTAGGCCTATCCACAACACAGGTGAATGCATATTCAATAGGGGTGTGCATGCATTAGTTATTGAGTTTGTTTTGACTGATTTCATGGGGCTACAGATGACAAACAATATGCTTCCCTTCCATTTGGGACTTCCTAGATGTGAGAAGTGTGCAGGAGGGCATGAGACAAAGGAATGTGTAGTATCGGTGGAAAAAGTTGCGTGTGTTAACTGTAGGGGTACCCATGGTGCTGGAGATCAGAAGTGTGAGAGAAAGGCAGGTTTGTTTCAATGAAGACAGAATACACCCAAACGGCCGCGGAGCACAGAGACTCTCTTCGAACATAGCACAGTCGCTAACCCAGTGACTCGCTGACAGCCCAAACCCCCAGGTAATTCCCGTTATTACTACTCAGTCCCGTGTATGGTCTGCTAGAAATTCTCTCAGTTCTAGGGGTGCTAAAATCAGTAATCTAAATCCTGTTGAGCTACTTCCCCCCATTAGTACTGTTTGCTCCGCCAGTCTGCCCCCTCCTTAAACTGCACACTCTCACAGACTTTAAAACGAGGCTGGGGCTTGGGCTAATGCACATGAATGTATAAAGTATTATCTCCAAGATGGACATGATAGGGGCATTTGGGTCCGGGATACAAATCCCTTAATTTTTGTGTGTTCTGAAACATGATTAAAAAGCTCTGTTGAAGATAATTCCATTGCGCTACATGATTAGAATGTTTACAGATAAGCCAAAGAAGGGTGGTGGTGTAGCTATTTATGTGAAAAACAACTATAAGGCGACCCAATCTCTCAATGTCTCGCTTCCAAAGCGATTTGAGCTACTAGTTATAAATCAGTGGCGGTCAGTGCCGTTTATGATGAGGAGCATGGCCTTATTTCTATTACAGCATGTTGGATGACTGTCATTCATATTCCATTCACTCAGTTCAATGTAACATCGATAGGTTTAGGCTACTACATGATACTCAAATTTTCCCTATACCCATCATGAGGTTGCTACAACCTAGCCTATGAACTAAAGTTTCCAACGTAGGTGCACACAGGTCGAGAGAAACATTTGAGATGAGAGACAGTGACACATGGACAGACAGTGACACATTCAATACCGCCTTGCACACCCTTGCCTGCATCTAGCTTATCTAGGGTGTAACCATTAGTCCAACAGTTGCAAACAAGAGCAAATTCTGGTATTTTTATCCCCTTTTCGTTTGCTTCCGTTTAAGATTTTTTTTTTTACAGAATTGGCGGAATGAATACACCCCTGATCACGCATAAACACAGTTCACTTTCACAGCAGCCACGTTGTATTCCTTCTCGCCTCTATGCACTGTCCTCCTCTCACCTTTTCCCTTCGTTTGTGAACTTCAATGAACAACACATCAACTGTATGTGACCAGGCGAAAAAAACTTTCCAAGCCAAACCATGTCATAACCGCTACACACAGCCTACATCGTTGTCCCCATATTAGCTAAAGTAACGTCCTAGTCAACATAGCTAATATAACTAATGTGTTAGTAAACCTGCTGCAATCATGCAATAACGTTACAGTGTATAGTCAGTAAGCGGTTACACCGGTGGGCCCCGGTGGCAATAAATTAATAAAACCAAAAGCTTACCTTGACTTGGAAGAGTTCCAGGGTGTTGTTGGATAGTCATAGCCAGCTAGCTAACATAGCATCCCCCTGTTTGAGGAGGGTGTTTGAGTAGGCTAAACTAGCCAGCTGCATTTGCTAGCTAAGTAATGTAAGTGAAACTGAAAGTCAAAAATAATGACAAAATCTGTCTCTCTCTCTCTCTCTCTCTCTCTCTCTCTCTCTCTCTCTCTCTTGCTTCTCCTTCCTTTTTGAAGGAATTGATTTGTTGAAAACTGTTCAACTATTGTATTTCTTTCTCTTTGAGTCAACTACTCACCACATTTTATGCACTGCAGTGCTAGCTAGCTGTAGCTTATGCTTTCAGTACTAGATTCATTCTCTGATCCTTTAATTGGGTGGACAACATATCAGTTCATGCTGCAAGAGCTCTGATAGGTTGGAGGACGTCCTCCGGAAGTTGTCATAATTACTGTGTAAGTCTATGGAAGGGGGTGAGAACCAAGAGCCTCCTAGGTTTTGTATTGAAGTCAATGTACCAAGAGGAGGAGGGAAGCTAGCTGTCCTCTGGCTACACCATGGTGCTACCCTACAGATTGCTGTTTAGGCTACTGTAGACTTTAATTGCAAAACAGTGTGTTTTAATCAATTATTTGGTGACGTGTATATATTTAGTATCATTTTATCAAAAAATTATAACTTTTTCAATGTTTTACAATTGTTATTTTTATGAAATTCACTGAGGTTGGTCCTCCCCTTCCTCCTCTGAGGAGCCTCCGCTGTTATAAATGTTGTTATTTCCCAGAATGTTAATTTTTATGTTGCAGGGATCTAACACCCTCCCTCCGCCACAGCAGGAGCAATCAATACTGTCGCTGAGCTACTAGCCCAATTCATGGCCTCTGAAATAGTGATATTGGGGGATCTGAATCTCGATTAGCTTACTCCCTCATCTGATTGTCTTAAATCAGCATGTATTGATCTGAACTTAGTCCAACTGATTTCTCAGCCCACTCGTTTGAATGTAAAGAATCCTGCTAAATCAACTCTGATTGATCTCCTACGTACAAATGACCCTCATAAATACTTAACTAGTGGTATCTTTGCTATGGACCTCAGTGATGACTGTCCCATAGTCTGTGTCAGAAACACAAAGTTGCCTAGTGGTTACGAGCGTTGTGCTAGTCGCCGAAAGGTCGCTGGTTCTAATCCCCGAGCCGACTAGGTGAAAAATCTGTCGATGTGCCCTTGAGCAAAGCACTTAACCCTAATTGCTCCTGTAAGTCGCTCTGGATAAGAGCGTCTGCTAAATGACAAAAATGTAAATATACTTTTAAACACTTCCTTGAGCAAGGGTTCTTAAATGACCTTTACCATTCAGGCTTACTTAGTGCTCATGAACAATTCTCTAGTATGTTTATCTCTGTATCTGATAAACATGCTCCTATGAAGAGATTAGGAATTAAAGATAGAGTCAACCCATGGTTCACGCCTGAACATGCTGAGTTAATTCAGCTAAGGAATAAAGCTTGGTCTGAAGCCAGACACACTGGTAGCTCTACTGACTGGCTCACCTTCAGACAACTTAGAAACACATTTACTGCTTCCATAAAAAGGGCTTAATCATTAATTCAATTTCTGACCCTCGTGGCAATCCAGCTAAGTTTTGGAATACTATTAAATCGCTAAAAAGAAGCAGCCACACCTCTCTGTCCAATGAGGTTATATTTAACTCCAATACTATAACAGACAAACTGAAATAACTGACGCCTTTATTTATTTATCTATCTATCTCCTTTTTCAATCTTGTCTCATCGCTGCAACTCCCCAACGGGCTCGGCGAAGGTCGAGTCATGCGTCCTCCGAAACATGACCCAGAAGCCAGCCGCAATATGACGGAGGAAACACCGTTCACCTGACGACCGAGGTCAGCCTGCAGGCACCTGGCCTGCCACAAGGAATTGCTAGAGCACAATGAGCCAAGTAAAGCCCCTCCGGCCAAACACTCCCCTAACCCGGATGACGCTGGGCCAATTGTGTGCCGCCCTATGGGACTCCCAATGACAGCCAGTTGTGATACAGCCCGGGAGAGAACCAGGGTCTGTAGTGACGCCTCTAGCACTGCAAAGCAGTGCCTTAGACTGCTGCACCACTCGGTAGCCCCCAAGAACTGACGCATTTAACCAACATTTTATTGCAGCAGGCCATTTCTTTGAAAGGGGAAATAGCAGCAATAAGGGCAACTCTGAAAAGACTGCTCATCTCTGATGCACCCATGTTTAATCACAGACATGCCTGCTACTGTAAATGGTGACCCACTGTTCTCTCTTCGGCAAGTCACTACTAGGGAAGTTCTGGACGCTCTCTTAGTTATTGATGTAAAAAATTCCACTGGGACAGAAATGTTTGACCCGTGTCTTCTATGGCTTGCTGCACCTCTGATTGTGGAGCACTTGATACATATTTTTTATCTATCTATTCTCTTGAGTATTATTCCTAAGGTGTGGAAAGCGGCCCTTGTTCTCCCGCTCAACAGAGGTGGTGATTATTGACCAATTTCTAAACTTTAATGTCTAGTGAAAATATTTGAACTCTTGGTCAATTCTCAGCTTCAATCCTTTTTAGATAGAAAGTGTATTCTGAATGCTCACCAGTCAGGCTTTAGGCTAGGACACAGCACCATCTCGGCTGCTTCTCTAATCATAAATTAAATAGTTAATGCACTAGACAGGAAACAGCACCACATGGCCCTTTATATTGATCTGTCAAAAGCATTCGATACAGGTGATCATGCACTCCTGCTACGGAGGCTATCCGAAATTGGTCTAGACCAAGCGGCCTGTGGCTGGTTCAAAACTGACCTGCACCACAGAAGTCAATGTATATCTGCTGATTGAGTTAAGTCAAATGTTCTTAACATAAGCAAAGGACTCCCACAAGGCTCAATACTAGACCCTTTATGGTTCACTATTTACATTAATAATGTTGGTCTGTCCGTGAATAATAAAAACCGGGGCTTCCATCTCTATGCGGATGACACAGTTATTTATTCCCGTGCCCCCTCAGTGTAGCAGGCCATTCACGACCTTCAACTTGGCTTTCATTCAATTCAAGACGTTCAAATGCCTCTGCTGTGAAGTGCGACATATGCCTAGCTTTCTGAAATGGGTCACTTATATAGTTCTGTTAGCTGGGAGTCTCTGACTACCAGAAGGGCCCAACATTGGCTATTATTTGTATATAAAGCACATCTCTAGAAACTCCCCTACCTTCTAAATTGGAAATCTAGTAACTATAAGACTCTCAAGACTGGTTGGTACTACATTTTTACTCATTTAGCAGACGCTCTTATCCAGAGCGACTTACAGTTAGTGAATACATATTTTTTTATACTGGCCCCCCGTGGGAATCGAACCCACAACCCTGGCGTTGCAAACGCCATGCTCTATCAACTGAGCTACATCCCTGCCGGCCATTCCCTCCCCTACCCTGGACAACTGTGCGCCGCCCATGAGTCTCCCGGTCGCGGCCGGCTGCGACAGAGCCTGGATTCGAACCAGGATCTCTAGTGGCACAGTTAGCACTGCGATGCAGTGCCTTAGACCACTGCGCCACTCAGGAGTACTAGAGGTTCCACGGGTCTCCTCTGACTTAGGGAAGACTGCTTTTAGTTAATATGGCCCTCAGTCCTGGAATGACCTACAGGTCACTCTAAAACTTTATTATTTGGTTAAATAAAGGTTCATAAATGGAACCTGAATCCATTGTAGGACTCTTAAGCAGTGAAAGCAGGTGCTTCCCTGTGCTGTCTGACAGGTCTAATGTAGCATGAAAAGCAGGTTCAGTGATGGCTCCCTAGTATAGTGGAGCTTGTCGGTTGGTGCGGTACAAGGGCACTGTCACAATAGGAGATGTGTGTTATTGAATGGGATTCCATTCGAAGGCAGGCCTCCTCAGTGGCTAACAATGGACTTCTGACAGTGTTCTGGAACACAAGTCAGAGAGAGGCTCCATAGGGTGCACAATATGCTACCACATCACAGAGAGCGATGGAGAGAAAAAGAAAGCGGTCAGGCAAAGTGTGAATTGAAAAATAAAAGTAAGAAAAATACTGGCAGTTACAGTAAAGAGGAGGTAGTGTTGACAAACTATTGTTGCAATATTGTTTACAGCCTCAGAGGTGGTTGAAATACCTTTTCAACATAGAAACCTGTGCATAGTAAGAGTCAGCATTGGTGTTACTTTCTGAGACCGTGCATAAAGGAGCATCTCTCCATGTCGCCCCTGTCATTAATCTTTCCTCTTTCTGTCTGCCTGCTGTGAAATTATGTAGGCTACGCGCCCTGCTGCCGCCCAAAATGAACAACAGGGAGACGTTAAGGTCAGCTCTCAGGTGGAGGAGCTGTCAGTCTGGTGATTGACATGCTCGGTGACGACTCAGAGCGGCTGCTTTCGATAATGTGGAAGAGACTTATTTCTCTCCAAGGAAGTTGGCCAGCTAATGACAGCAGTGGTTCACTAAACGACGCACGCACGGACACACACACACACACACACACACGGACACGCACACATACACACACACACACACACACACACACACACACACACACACACACACACACACACACACACACACACACACACACACACACACACACACACACACACACACACACACACACACACACACACACACACACACACACAACACACTACCACAACCTAGACCTCCATAACAGCTGTCAGGATTTAGTTATTAATGACAGCCACTTAATGCCTTATTACACCTTTAGCTCATAGGCCCTCCCAGGCTCTCCACTGCTCAGACGTATGGCAGGACTGCCCTGTATGGTTGAAATAATATTGCTACTTCTATTACCAGGCTGAAACCGTGGGAGTTTATAATTGCTGATTCTTTTGAATGGTTTTAAATTAATCCACACAACCTGCTCGTTTCCATATGTAACAGTAGCCTTTAAGTAAAATACAGGATTTAGAGCCTATGTAAATATTATTCCCAAGGACAGTTCTACTATCCAATATAACTGAAATATCAGGAGTAATAGAAGTCTGCACTGGTAGAGTAGATTTAATATCAATCATGAATCTATCTATCCTGGATTCGTTAGAGCTATACGACTGTTTCTACTCCGACAGAGTAGTCCCACATCCACAGGTAAGCTCCCACAGCCTGTCAGCTTCAGTTAGCTTATCATTAATTTCAGTAATTTAGAAAAAAGGGAAAGTAGGACAGATTACTGTGATGATGAAGCTTTCAGGCAGATAGAAAGTAAAGGAGACTTGGGAGAGAGGGAGTGTTGGGTTGCAGTACTTTAGGAGAACGATCCCCCACAGCGTTGTACAATAATTGCTCTGCCTGTCAGCATAAAATTAGGGCCTCCTATTGAGTGTTTTTCATCATGCTGAACGTTATGGAACACTATCAGCTAAATTGGAACCTTTAATGTCATCTTATCGCCCTAACGTTTGTCTCCGCTGACATCTGGATTGTCATATGACATTCTGAAATGGTAATGGTTCAAATTAATCAACAAGTCACATCACTTGTCAGAGCACTTGTTTAGCCTATTCCATGTTGATTTGGATTGATATTGTATTTCTATAGACTTGAAAAGTACATTCTCATTTAGTTTGTCTCTCAAACAAAGTGAATCAACTTTGTGTTTCAGCAGTTCTATCAATGTTAGAATAATGTGATTCATTACCAAGCTATGCTAAATAGAATAGAGGTAAAAATCAAACTCAAGCGGGGGAACACCCACTCATAACAAAACACACCTACCACACGCACTCATACGCACGCACACATTGCGAAGTTACATTTGTAGGTGAGCAATCTACCTAGAGCATATTTGGATAAGGATCTATACAACTTATCTTATAATAAATATATAAAAACTTGTCTACTGGTCTGTAGCTGAGTAAGTGAATGATAGGGCACATTTGGCCTCGCTAAACAAGACAAGTCACAAAACATACACTAATTACTGCAGCCTCACCATTAGTTCACCCTGAATGTGTGTTCAGTGCTGGTCCATTGGGTGTCCTTCTGTCATACAGAGAAGCCTAATAACTCCACAGCCACACAAGATTAAAGGAGACTGTACATCTGCTAATTAACCTTAATTGCAAATGAAACCCGGGAGGCATCACTCATTCGTTACTGCTTCATCTAGTTCTACACTACTATGGCTCTATTGAAATGTGTTGGGCTGTAATGTTACAGCACTGTAGAGAGTTGGGAGTGCTTCTGACTTGTCCTGCTTTTCACATTTAGTTCCAATTTATTTCCCCTCGCCAAAAGTTTGTGTTGGAAAAAAAAGAATATGCCTGGAGAAATACAATATTATTACATTACATAGGTAAGGTCAGAATGCAAACATTGGGACATTTTGGTTGGCGTACTATACCTAAGTGGGTTTCCAAGTAATACAGATAAGACAGAAATATGATTTGTTTTCATAATTACCAATCTCCAACTTTGCATTATCTGCGCTCACCTGGAAGACTTAGCACCTCAGGGCTAATGAGCTGTTTTATAACGTTATTTGTTCCTGTTTGCTCTTTAACCAGTGTTATGGTACTTTATTACTATAGTTTCAGGTGGAATATTTTTCCATTCCCTGCATAAATCCAATGAAATTCCAAGACTGAATCTAAACTTTTGTTTAACAGTGCAAACATGGGAGTAACATCACTACACCCCAGTCCAGGAAGTTAAACTTGAGTAGATCATGTCAGCATCAAAGGGAAAACAGTCTGCTGCTTCTTATTTCTGAAACCCTTTGTCTGGTAAAAACGGAGACTGATAAAGGGGGAAACATTAACATCACAATGATGACAACCAGTTGATGGACAGCTGCTGATATTGTGATTTAACACAATAGGAATGGTCTTTCACCATAACACAATGGAAAAAAAATCAATAAAGGAAAAGCTTTGACTTAAGATGCTCAGCAGTGTGGCCTTTCAAATCTTATATCCTGCAGCCTTACCACGGCAATAGAAAAGGTTACCTGTGTTTTAAAATGGAGGAGAGGAGAAGACTGGATTGGCAATGAAGCAACTGGTGTGGAAACTGGAAATGGCTCCACCACCCAGTCAAGCCAGCCTTCTGGCCATTTCAAAACTAGCCACCACAGCCAGCCTTCTCCAGCCACTACACCTCAGCCAGCCTTCTCCAGCCACTACACCTCAGCCAGCCTTCTCCAGCCACTCCACCTCAGCCAGCATTCTCCAGTCACTCCAACTCAGCTAGCCTTCTCCAGCCACTCCACCACAGGACAGCCAAGCTAGCCCATCCTATTCTGGACACGTCACACAAACACCTGATTGACCATCCACTTTCCACTTGGTCTGACCATCCACTGGCAGATTAACCACAGAGAGTCTAGAGAGAAATCATCACACTCTTCAGGATGGATCTCCTCCCTGTATGGACTCACTTCTAGATCCTTCAATTGAATGCACTCTTGGAACACAGTAATCATCAGCTCTCAGACCTAGACCACACACACCAAATACAGATGTTACAGAGCAATAGGTTGACCTTCAAAAATGATTAGTAGGCTCCGGCCATGCTAGTCTGGTCATAGTCTCGTCCCCAGATTTAATGTTTCGTCTCGCACCAATAAAATATGCAGAGAATCTGAAATAGGGCAGATGTCAATACAAAATTGTCAATTGCGTTGGTTGACCTTTGTACACGATTAGTAGTCTCACGGCCATGCTAGTCTGGCGTGTTGTGGAGATTTAGGTGTGTTGATGAGAGACCCATAAGGTGTCCCCTGTGACTGGTGACTGTCTGGTTTGGTGGGGGTGTAGTGGAGCCTTTGGGTGCCACTGACATTTCGCCACATAGGAGGGTGAATCTGCCGAACAGCAGCTTCCCATCCCAGACTCTAAATGGCTTTTAGAAAGGGAGTGCAGTGCATTGTACATGAGCGGGACAAATACCACTCTTCACAAAGACTCCCGTTTCCTTTCATGTTCAGCTGAAAGGGGCCTTCAAATATTCATAACATTTCCATCAATAAAAAAATTACCTTTGGTTAGAGAGAGAGAGAGAGAGAGAGAGAGAGAGAGAGAGAGAGAGAGAGAGAGAGAGAGAGAGAGAGAGAGAGAGAGAGAGAGAGAGAGAGAGAGAGAGAGAGAGAGAGAGAGAGAGAGAGAGAGAGAGAGAGAGAGAGACTCACAAACAAGGTTGAAAGGCAGAAAGGTTGGGGAATGGATGTGACACTACCACCGCTCCTCCACTCCTACACCATTGGAAATGGGGTTCTAAAAGTTAGCTAGCTCGGTCATTGATTGTCAATGTCTGTGTGATCTATTCTCAGATGCGTTGTGTAAATTGGCTTTGCAAATGCGTTCCAAGGCAGTGTGTTCTTGACTGTCTGTCTGTAGTCCCAGAGGACAGATCCTGTTCACTCTCCAGTCTGTTGGCCTGGCTGTAAATCAGCACATTGAGGAAGTGTGATTAATTGATTAAAGGAGAAAGTCAGGGCTCTGCCCAATACCCTCTCAATCATAGTTCTCATGGGTCAACAGAATGAAAGGATTTCCTAGCCATTTCATTTAGGGCCTCACCAGGCACCGGCCCGGTGGTGGTGGAGTGGGTGTGTGAATGTGGAGGTGATAGCTAATGAAATCTCTTTGAGAGAGAATTCAATATTTCATTAGTCGTCAGACAGACACAATTCGTTTCGGAATAAAGTTGACGGGGGAGAAAGTTGAACAATAAAAAATGTGTTGTGTTATTTGAGATATCATGTCATGTTATGTGAAATTGTAGTGTTTTCATAGAAGTTTCCTATGGCTAGATGTTATTGAGCCTTCATGCATGCGCTTGTAATTATGCATGAGATAATTGCTGCCCTAAATGTTTTCATTCCCAGGCAAAATATGAATTTGCAAGTGAACACGACTATGATGCAGAACATTTGACATTAATACAAGGATTTTAGAGCGGGATTGAATTTCATAGACAAGTAAAGTTTTATGCTCCGAATTATTTCTGTCAAACACACTTGAAAAACCATGAAGTTAAAAGCTCCAGTAAAGATAATGTGACATTATGATAAAAAATGATTGAGTTATGCCATAGCACATATCTCTCCATATTCAATAATATAATTATATTCCGGGTTAAAAGCAAATCATTAGTGTTTGCTGAAATAGTACAAAAAATGCCTTGCTACATGAAATTGTCGACAAATGTATTTGTTTTGACAGACAAACTTAACATATTCAACATCAGTATGTCAGGTTTACAAAAGGTCTAGGGTTGTGTGAGTGCAGGTGTCTGCTTATTTGTGTGTGTGTGTGTGTGTGTATGTGTGTATGTGTCTGTGTGCACACCTGTGTGTGTGTGTGTGTGTGTGAAGTCCCTGCTTACAAAGAGAAGACACACAGCAGTAGCCCCATGGAAGAGAAGAACAGAGGGAGGGAACCAAGCCCATGGAACAGAGGAATAGAGGGAGGGAACCAAGCCCATAGAACAGAGAAACAGAGGGAGGGAACCAAGCCCATGGAACAGAGGATTAGTGGGAGGCAACCAAGCCCATGGAACAGAGGAATAGAGGGAGGGAACCAAGCCCATGGAACAGAGGAACAGAGGGAGGGAACCAAGCCAATGGAACAGAGAAATAGAGGGAGGGAACCAAGCCCATGGAACAGAGGAACAGAGGGAGGGAACCAAGCCCATGGAACAGAGGAATAGAGGGAGGGAACCAAGCCCATGGAACAGAGGAACAGAGGGAGGGAACCAAGCCAATGGAACAGAGGAATAAAGGGAGGGAACCAAGCCCATGGAACAGAGAAATAGAGGGAGGGAACCAAGCCCATGGAACAGAGGAACAGAGGGAGGGAACCAAGCCCATGGAACAGAGGAATAGAGGGAGGGAACCAAGCCCATGGAACAGAGGAATAGAGGGAGGGAACCAAGCCCATGGAACAGAGGAACAGAGGGAGGGAACCAAGCCCATGGAACAGAGGAATAGAGGGAGGGAACCAAGCCCATGGAACAGAGGAAAAGAGGGAGGGAACCAAGTCCATGGAACAGAGGGAGAGAACCAAGCCCATGCAAAGCTCTGTCTCATTTATTCACTGTCATGCCCAACCACAGCCGATCTGATAAAGAAGATATTGTTTTATAATGCTGGGGTTAACCCCATGGCATGCAATTCATTTGATACGGGAGATAATCTGAATGCTCCATCTTATTCCAGCATGTCATCTGTTACAGGCGGTACCGTGGTAGTGTCTGTCTGTGGTTAACGGAGGCGGTGTGTTAATGCACATAGTGCAACAATAAATCACATCCCCCACTATGCTGGAGATGGATTATACTACTTTACACCAGGGACAGAAACACCTATTTTAGTGAAAAGGCCCCTGTTGTTTACCCTGCCAAAGAAAAATAAAAAATTAAATAAAAGAGCTAATTCTGGAAGGATTTGAGAGGGAGCTGTGTTGTGTGCTGTGGACAGGGGAGGTGTGCCTGCAGGAGTGTGCTGTGGGAATGAACATTGCCATCGTTGTGTGTGCTTTTTAAAAATGTAAACCCACATTTATTCCCCTGGTCTCAGGCTATATAGGCGTTGCTCAATGTATACTTATAGCTGCAGGACAGGCAGAGATTGCCACCACCTGGGGCTCAGCTGTAAGAAGATAGAGACAGCAGGCTGGGTACTGAGAGAGAGGAGAGGCTGGCCACGGTGAGAGGTGAGATGAGAGAGGGGAACATAATTACATGGCAGAGCAGAGGCTCATCACTCCCTCCCCCATTCCCCCCTCAGCCTCCCACCATAGATGTCTCACTCTGAGAGAAAACAATCCATCACTCAAAGGTCAGACCAGATACCACCCTCTACTTAAGAAGCACAAAAGGCTGTAATTGTAAAATGAATACAACAATAATCTGAATGGTATAAAACACCATGGTACGGTAGCTCTTGAAATACTAATGAAAGTTGTCTAGCTAAGGTCAGATACATGTGCGGTAACTCTTTTGCTGTTTGGTGTCGTGACACAAAAAAAAATATTGTAAATATCAGTAGTTACATGCAAACACTTTGAATCCCATGAATATGTTTAAAGCTTTGCACTGTAGGCCTATGTACAAAGGTGTGATATTGCCAGTTTTCCCTGCGCAGCAAGGACAACTATTTTCCACACGTAAATTGGTTGGGTACACTGACTCTCCCACCCTCATAATGAAGAGAAACTCACTTTCCAAATGTCACTTCATAGAGATGAGATGCCACAGAAACCAATAAATAATTCTCAAAATGAATGAAACCCAGAGAAAAGATTATGCCGCTTTTATAATGAATATCCAAAGCAATATTTTATTGTTATTCAAATCCTCTTGCCCATAGACAGTGTGTCATATTCCCCAGAGGAGGTGTTTTAATATCCTTATAAATTAATATCCACAGCAGAGCAGGTTTTAGATCTATCTCTCTGCCTCTATAAAAATCCTCTATCTCACATTCAGTGGAGGCTCAAATGATTCGATATCTGTGGTACGGTTGACTTTGATGGGACAATCGTGAATAATGATTTCAAACCGCTGCTACTGTATGATGATGTTTATATTTTGTATCAACAGGGGTTAGGTAATGATTCATATTTTCAGTTCAATTGCTGTTGAAAATTGCATGGTAGATGGAGAGTTTTACATAATAGTTAGAGTTTGCCGCCTGCATAATGTCTCATAACAGAGGGAAGGTCAACAACATAGTTGACTTAATGGGATTTTAATTCCCTCTCAACAGTATTTACATTTCCGTAAACTCCCCTAGTCGTGTCTGAAAACACCCCTCTTAACTGTAGCTGAGTGCTGTTTTGTGGTTTAATAGTCAGGCCCTCAGATTCTTAGCTAGCCTATCGGTTAGCTGTAGTGTTTGGGCAGCCCCATGGGTATCTGAGGAGAACAAAGGGCTGCAGAAGCTCAAACCCTCTATGAGCTCTGTTTTGTCTCGTCCGGCTGGTCGGCTCTGCTCACCTCAGTGGCCTGAGACGGTAGATAGCCCCCCAGGGCGTGTGGCGCGTATGTGTGCTGCTGTTTATCTGAATGCAGTCTGACAACAGGCCCTCGGCTACACAGCACATCAATATTAAAGCCTGGCAGGCAAGCTGAGAGCTGAGAGCAGACACCTTCAGGAGCATACCTGATGGCCTCTGCCACATAAACACACATGCACACACGTGCGCACACACACACCTGATGGCCCCCTGCAAGGTCATAGGAGGACACTGTTTTAACAGCTGCTGCTTTGTCTGAATGACACAACCTAAAACATGAGCGCAAAGGGGACACGTTTTGAAAACATGGCCCACTTGGACAACATTCATCATGTCCCTGACTAGTTTACATAGCAAAGTAAGGGGCACAGCACTTCACTTCCCTCCTCCGCTAAGCTGATGGGCTTTTGTGCATGAAGAACCCAGCATTTCAATGACACTCCATTTCCCTCACTGTGTACTTAATGTCTGCAGCACACCTCGTTAAAGATATGTTTTGGGAAGGTCTCATCTATTACATTTCAATCACTAACAGGTACTTGACACAACTGAACTAATCGGCAACAACAGGGGGACTCATTGTGAGTCAGAAACCCTCCTCTGCAGCCTTGGAGCCGAGTCCTACTGCAGTACCTGCCAGCTCCATGCAGCAAGCCCTGGGCTGCAGGCACGACTGGTCTCCAGAGCGGATCATTAGGTGCTTAGCTCAGCATTCAGGAAGTGGACCCTTTCTCCTCTCTCCCTCAGTGACTACATAACTAGATGTCTCATTAAATCACACAACAGAGCACTAAACAGGGCTCAGTACACCGTTGGGCCAATAAGGTGCTAAGTGAAGCAGTCTGTGGCGCCTTGCGAGATGCACCGAGCGCGACCACATCCAAAAACAAACATGTAGACCCACTCTAACTGTCAGTCCAGGAGACAACAACATGCTTAGTGATTGGCCAGGGTAATGGGGAGTGACTTCCTGTTTACTCCTGAGGGCTCTAGTGGGAACATGAGGAAGTAGCTAGTCTCCAAGCACTAATCCAGTGCCTTTTCATGTTGGGGCGGATGGATAGATGTTGTGGTGTGGTGTGGGGCATGTGTGTGGTGTGTCGGTGTATTCCCTCATCAGGAGCTGCAGTTTGGCTGTAATCTTCCCCACTTGTTTGTGAAGGTGGGGAGATTAGAGGCGGAGAGAGACGGGATTAATTTCATTTTCATTTTTTGTCAGGGAGCCCCTGGTGGCTCCACTGGGATGCTAAAGCCTGTATTATGCTGGAGCTGCTACTTCTCTCTCACACAGCCCAGCCCAGCAGCTAATGAAATGAGGAGGTCCTCTGCGCTTCTGTTTCCTAACAGTCCTTGTTGTACGAGGAGGAGGAGGCAGCTCTCATCATGGCCATGCAGGAACAGTGTCCCATATCAGCGCATGTACACTGAGTGAACATTAAGAACATGACATAGACTCTTTCCATGACATAGACTGACCAGGTGAATCCAGGTGAAAGCTTACAATCCCTTATTGATGTCACTTGTTACATCCACATTTAAATCAGTGTAGATGAAGGGGAGGAGACAGGTTAAAGAAGGATTTTTAAGCCTTCAGACTATTGAGACATGGATTGTGTATGTGTGCCATTCAGAGGGTGAATGGGCAAGACAAAAGATGTAAGTGCCTTTGAATGGGGTATGGTAGTAGGTGCCAGGCGCACTGGTTTGAGTGTGTCAAGAACTGTAACGCTGCTGGGTTTTTCACGCTCAACAGTTTCCTGTGGGTATCAAGAATGGTCCACCACCCAAAGGACATCCAGCCAACTTGACACAACTGTGGGAAGCATTGGAGTCAACATGGGCCCTGTGAAATTCTTTCGACACCTTGTAGAGTCCATGCCCCGACGAATTGAAGCTATTCTGAGGGCAAAAGGGGCTGCAACTCAATATTAGGAAGGTGTTCCTAATGTTTTGTACACTCAGTGTATATGGAACAAAGAGAACTGGGTGAGATGAAATTTCACCCTCAAAAGCTTAGGGCGAGTTCTGAGGTTGACACACGTCCCCTGACTGTTTGTGGCATTCCTCCCATAACAAGCTATAAGCTTCACCATAGGGCAGGTAGAGGAGAGAGCCGCAGAAGACCAGGTACATCCAATATGTGATCATATGCAGCATATACCACATGGAAGTATAGCAGAGTGTGATCAGGGTCAGAGGGGAATCTCATTGACCCTGAATATTGGTCAGTACCCATAAACAATCACTTAAACCTTCCTGAAGATACCTGTCCTCCCCATGAGCATCACTGTGGCGGTTCAATTAGTTATCACATCAAACCCAGCACAGGGAAATGCACTGTGATGTTTCAATAAACCTTGATTAGTTTCCATCACCACCTCTCTCTATGAGGGGAATGGGAGTGATACAGACTGTGGAGAACGGTGTGCACTGAAACATGTCATCTGTCATGCCTCACTCACTCTTACATTCTAGTGAGGGATGAGGTGACGGCTGAGCCAGAGCTGTCACCACTATACTTCAACATACCGTGCTGTGGCCATGTGCCTTGTCAATGGGATAATTATTGGCTAGCAACATAATAAACAAAAATCAACATGGCCAAATCACAATCACAACCATAAACTGCCGCTAACTGTGATCTGTCCTAACACTCTGGTTCCACTTCCCTTCCATACTGTGTGCACTCCTGTGGGATATCACACTCTTTCCCTTCCCCCAGTTAGAGTCCACCTAGCTTGGGCCAAGAAAGCAGAGAAGCTCCTAGTCCTAGTGTCCCCCCAGCCCAGCTGCTCTGTCTGTCTGTCCAGACTGAGGCCTGGCTGCCCCCTCATGGGCTGTGTTTATACAGGCAGACCAATTCTGATATTTTTTCCACTAAATGGTCTTTTGACCAATCACATCAAGTCTTTTCACATCATATCTTTTTCAGAGCTGATCTGATTGGTGAAAAGACCAATTAGTGAGAAAAAATATTAGAATTGGGCTGCCTGTGTAAACGCAGCCATGGTGCCTCGCCTTCTGTTCACAAGAACTCTGTGTTTGCTCTTCATTCCAGCACTCTGTGCTGCCAACTGGTCCCTCTCTCTCTTCTCTTCCTTCCTTTACGTGTTGGACTGAGGCCAAGTCTTCCAGAACCTAACTAATGTGCAGCACTTCCTCCCTCACATTCTCCCCCCCTCTCTCCTTCAATCTCTCTGAGGTAAGAGCAGGCTCCTCACTTGGAGACAGAGGGGCCTGTGTGCAGTCTGTTCATCTCAGGCATGCGCCCGCCCCAACCCTGTTGTTTTATTTACCAGCATGTGCATTATTCATGACGATTTAGTCATGCACAAGTCAATGGAAGAAAATGACAAGCAATATTATAAGCAAGGCTGAGCTCCATCCTCAGTCAAAGAAAACATGATGAATAAAACACAGTGAAGGAATTCATCTGTTGAAATAAACGTCTGTATGATTCATTGGTACAGCGCTGTGTTGGGTAGATAAATAAACAGGTTGAAAGCAGGACTGTCCTTTGTCTCCACACAGCTGCTACTGCTCAGAGGAAGACTGACTGAAAATTGGGAGCAGCACTACTGTCTGTCTTTCTTTAAGAGGAGAGGCAATACTGTCTGTCTGTCTTTAAGAGGAGAGGCAATACTGTCTGTCTGTCTTTAAGAGGAGAGGCAATACTGTCTGTCTGTCTTTAAGAGGAGAGGCAATACTGTCTGTCTTTAAGAGGAGAGGCAATACTGTCTGTCTGTCTTTAAGAGGAGGGACTACTGTCTGTCTTTAAGAGGAGAGGCAATACTGTCTGTCTGTCTTTAAGAGGAGGGACTACTGTCTGTCTTTAAGAGGAGAGGCAATACTGTCTGTCTGTCTTTAAGAGGAGGGTCTACTGTCTGTCTTTAAGAGGAGAGGCAATACTGTCTGTCTGTCTTTAAGAGGAGGGACTACTGTCTGTCTTTAAGAGGAGAGGCAATACTGTCTGTCTGTCTTTAAGAGGAGGGACTACTGTCTGTCTTTAAGAGGAGAGGCAATACTGTCTGTCTGTCTTTAAGAGGAGGGACTACTGTCTGTCTTTAAGAGGAGAGGCAATACTGTCTGTCTGTCTTTAAGAGGAGAGGCAGTACTGTCTGTCTGTCTTTAAGAGGAGAGGCAGTACTGTCTGTCTGTCTGTCTGTAAGAGGAGAGGCAGTACTGTCTGTCTGTCTGTCTGTAAGAGGAGAGGCAGTACTATCTGATGTCTTCTCAAAGAGAAGGGTAATGTTTCTGCTCAACACATAGATGAGAAGGGAGGTGTCAGTTAAAATGTGAAAAATAAGACTCCTAATTTTTTATCTAAATTTGTCTCTGTTCATTAAGATTTGTTCTTTATAGCCCCCTGACTAATGAATATGGCGTAAGGTGGTCTTCTTTTATTTGGCATAAAAAGTATTTCTGTGCATCATCAGGCTTTTTAACCCTGGCGATGATAGAAATGTTATGTATGTTAAGGGATCATACAGTACATGTATAATTTAACAGTGTTCTCTTTATTATTGCAGGTGAAAAATGAATTCTTTATCGCATGCCTCCCAGCTTTGAACCGAAACAGCTCCTCCCCAAACAGTTGAAAGGTAGCTACTGCATGATCTCTTTAAAACCATGTCTCAGTGGAACCCTAGATAAAAGTCATCCCTCTCCATCTGTCACTCATACCCAACCACAGGGTTGGGAGAGTATTCCTTGGTGGCAATGAATACTATGATGAGTATGTCATCAGCTGTACGTCCCATCCCCCCATCCTTCCCATCCCTCTCCCTCCCTCCATCCCTCCCTCTCACCCTGCCCACCATCCAATTTATTGGACGTCTAATTGATTTATTCATTCTTCCGCACCATGTGAGTGTACTATTAAAATGGGGTATTTCGTGGCGTTGGCGCCGTGTGAAAACCTATTCACTCTATCTGCGTTAGATGAGATCACAGCTGTGACTTCTCATGAAGAGGAATCTCATTGCAATCTCTTGGATGGAAGGTGTCTTTTCTCAGACCCCTTTTCTTCCACCCAGTACTCTGGTCAAAGTTTTACATCCCCAGTCCCATGCAGTAAAGAAAGGGTGGGCTGGGTCGCTCAGCTCCTGGTTGGCTCAGGTTGTATTCTCTATCTGGAACGAACTGTGAGTCTGAAAGGGACTGTGGGTCAAGGGAAGAGAACGGCAGGTTATGGAATGAACACACACACACACTCACACTTGCGCACACACATACTCACACACACACTGCTATACATAGCTAGCTCTGCCAACCTCCCAGCTTTGTGGGTCAGTGGCTGCTTGCTATTGATCTTTGGAAATTACAGTGAATAAAAACACCTTTGGTTGTTTCTGTGCTCGCCTCGCGATGAGGCTGACCTTAAACTAATTCCATGTGAATGAATGCAGTGGTGTGGAATAGGGCAAAGCCGCTCGGCGCCATCCTTACTGATTTATAACAGCTATCCTCCCTACAGATTGATTTATTCTACAGTTAGAGTATATTTTCCTCAGAGACACACTATAGCAATCTCCTCTAAGAGGCTCTGGATGGCTTCATGAGACTAGTCCTGCGTCCCAAACGGCACCCTATTCCCTTTATAATGCACTACTTTTGACCAGGGCCCACAGGGAATAGGGTGCCATTTGGGACGCAGCTTCGGAGCTCCCAAGGGCGTGCTGATACCAGGGGCTTAAGGGCAGGCATGAGAAAACATGTCCAATCAAGGTTTGAGGGTGTAAAGCACCAACACCAATACTACCTGACCTCTGTGGAAGCGTGGTGAATCATATTGCTCCACTTAGTTGTAAAGTGCTGAGGTAGTGAAAAGCACGGAGCGTAGGGTACAATGGGCCTTTGTGTCGCCGGTTATTCTGGGTAATAGGATTGGTTGAGGATCTGAATGTATCATGGTAATCTGGTGAACAGGGAAATATAAATGTGATTGGTACAATCTTCTTAGGGTCTTTTTTTCCGGTTCAGTAGAAATTTCCTCTTTTTATACTACAGGTCTAGGATGAGAGGTCTAGGATGAAAGGTCTAGGATGAGAATAGTTTTTCTTCCTCATGTTTCTTGTATTCATTTCCTCTCGTCACACAGTGAACTGTGTTCCTGTGGAGAATTACATATCCAAAAGCCTTTCATTTTCAGCCGTCTGATAACATGATATAGTAGAACCAACATCAGCATATCGTCCTTTGCAATCCTCTTGTTTGCAGGGCTTCTCTGATGTTTAGACTTCTGATGCTACTGGCCCATGCTGTAAATGTTTCCATGGTGTGTTAATGTCATACTATTTCAGGCAACTACTGTATGTACCAATAGCAATTGCATTACTGTACTTACTGTAGCTGGGATTCAGTATTTCAACACAATATCTAATGTCTGTTTTACCAGTCTTGTTTGGACTCACAATTAAATGGATGATCTGAAACATAGTTCTCAAGAAATAGATTGTGCATTGTTGACAAAGGGTCTTAAACTAAAAGCACCCAAACTAGAAGAAGTCATTAGTGTGTCAGTTTGATTATAGTAATAGTAAAAAATAGTAATATGCCATTTAGCAGACGCTTTTATCCAAAGCAACTTACAGTCATGCGTGCATACATTTTTGTGTATGGGTGGTCCCGGGGATCGAACCCACTACCCTGGCGTTACAAGCGCCGTGCTCTACCAGCTGAGCTACAGAGGACCACAGTCAAACACATAGTGTTTGTCTCAGTTAGACTGCTGCTATTGGAGTGTTTCTGTTGGGGTGTTTCTCACCTCCCCATCACAATGTCTCTCACCACAACACACACTGCCGATGTGCACACGACAGAGAGTAAGCCTTCTTCTAAGCCTTCTCCTGTTTCCCCCCTCTCTCCTTTTAGCAGGTATCTTTTATCCTCTTAGCTGAATTAATGCAGTGGCTCTTTCTCTCAGTACAGCTGGCGGCTGTAACATCTGCTCTACCAAGGCTGCCGGGCCAGTCGGTTCAAAAGGGAGAAGAGGCAGGAAGAAGTACGAGACAAAAAGTTCGATTTGATAACAGGGAGGTTTGGGATTTTGTTACTTTGGTCCTGAAATTGATAGATTCCTCAAAGTGTTTATCTAAGAAAAGTGTTTACAAACAAAACAAAAAATCTTCTTCCATCCTTTGTGTTTTAAGTTAACCATAACAAAAGAAAGACTCCTCTCAGATGACATATTGGCAGTGATGCCACTGTTAACTGGGTGATGCCAAAGAGGATTTCTAAAAAAATATCATCTCCTCTGTCATCACTAGGATGGATAGCTCCTCTGACTACTATGCTGTATTATTACGTGCTATTCAATGTCAGTCACCCAAAGGTCAAGAGCCAATCGTAGCGTGGATTGTTCAGGGCCTGTTTGGGCTAAGAGGGCTGAAAGGTCCGGAGGTTGAGATGTAGGGCAGGGTCCTCTGAGACTGCTGGTGGTTAGAATGAGAATGAGACAGGACAGACTAACCATTTGAAGAGATACAGTAAGCATTCGGAAAGCATTCGACACAATCCTGTCTTGGAGCTCTACGGACAATTCCTTCGACATCATGGCTTGGTTTTTGCTCTGACATGCCCTGTCAACTGTGGGACCTTATATAGACAGGTGTGTGCCTGTCCAAATCATGTCCAATCAATTTAATTTACCACAGGTGGAATCCAATCAAGTTGTAGAAACATCTCAAGGATGATCAATAGAAACAGGATGCACCTGAGCTTAATTTCGAGTCTCATAGCAAAGGGTCTGAATACTTATGTAAATAAGGTATTTCTGTTTTTTATTTTTAATACAATTGCAGACATTTCTAAAAACCTGTTTTCACTTTGTCATTATGGGGTATAGTGTGTAGATTGATGAGGATTAGTATTTATTTAATCAATTTTAGAATAAGGCTGTAACGTAACAAAATGTGGAAAAAGGGAAGGGGTCTGAATACTTTACGAATGCGCTGTATTCCATATCCATGTACATATTCCCTTAACTTTAAAATAACATAACGATCCATCATTATTTTATCTAGATTAATTATCTGGTGCAAATTCAATCCCTCAAACTCACAGACACATACTTTTAGAGTGACAGGACCATTGCTTTGATTCATCACCCATAATGTAGACATCTGTGCAGCCTTTCACACTCACTGTACCCCCCCCCATGCTAAAAAAGGATGTCATCTAAAGTAGAAGAAGTTCATTTACCCAGTAGAAAACAGTAGAAAGGGCCTATTTACACATACATACTGTACAGTTGTAGGATCTTAATTTGATCACCCTGATACAAGGAGGACATTTAAAACTTGTAGTGTATTTGAGGTTTTTAAAAGGCTTCTGAAGATTGTAATTTCCACTTTGAAATATCAGACTTCATTTTCCCTTCCTAAAAATATATCAACCCCATTCAAAAATGTCCATTAATTTATAATCCACATAATAATTAACATTTCCTGTTGCTGCAGGATTATTTTCCAGCTGTAGCAAACTGGCTCAAATTAAGATCCTACATCTGTACTGTTTCAACAATTTATTCCACATTTCCCACTGCAGTGTAAGAGGAATGGACAAGAATGAGGTCTAAGATATTAAAGCTGATGGACAAATTGAGTAGAATCCAGTCACTGGAGATGAAGGTAGACTGTGTAGGAAGCCTCTGAACAGGGCCTCAGATCCAAATTGAAATGCATTCCTAGAATGTGGACTGTGTACTGTGCAGTGTAGATATATACAGTGCCTTGCAAAAGTATTCATCCCCCTTGGTGTTTTTCCTATTTTGTTGCATTACAACCTGTAAATTAAATGGATTTTTATTTGGATTTCATGTAATGGACATACACAAAATAGTCCAAATTGGTGAAGTGAAATGAAAAAAATAACTTGTTTCAAAAAAATTCAAAACAATAAATAACGGAAAAGTGGTGTGTGCATATGTATTCACCCCCTTTGCTATGAAGCCCCTAAATAAGATCTGGTGCAACCAATTACCTTCAGAAGTCACATAATTTGTTAAATAAAGTCCACCTGTGTGCAATCTAAGTGTCACATGATCTGTCACATGATCTCAGTATATATACACACTACTGTTCAAAAGTTTGGGGTCACTTAGAAATGTCCTTGTTTCCATGAAAACATCCATGAAGTTAGTTTGAATAGGAAATATAGCAAAATGAATAGGAAATGTAGTCATTGACATGTTTTGAAATAATTATTTTTAATTGAAATAACCTTTGTCATTCTAGTTGTCAATTTGTTGAGGTAATCTGAAGAGATTTCACCCCATGCTTCCTGAAGCACCTCCCACAAGTTGGATTGGCTTGATGGGCACTTCTTACGTACCATACAGTCAAGCTGCTCCCACAACAGCTCAATAGGGTTGAGATCCGGTGACTGTGCTGGCCACTCTATTATAGACAGAATACCAGCTGACTGCTTCTTCCCTAAATAGTTATTGCATAGTTTGGAGCTGTGCTTTGGGTCATTGTCCTGTTGTAGGAGGAAATTGGCTCCAATCAAGCGCCGTCCACAGGGTATGGCATGGCGTTGCAAAATGGAGTGATAGCCTTCCTTCTTCAAGATCCCTTTTACCCTGTACAAATCTCCCACTTTACCACCACCAAAGCACCCCCAGACCATCACATTGCCTCCACCATGCTTGACAGATGGCATCAAGCACTCCTCCAGCATATTTTCATTTGGTCTGCGTCTCACAAATGTTCTTCTTTGTTATCCGAACACCTCAAACTTCGATTCGTCTGTCCTTAATACTTTTTTCCAATCTTCCTCTGTCCAATTTTTCCAATCTTAATATTTTATTTTTATTGGCCAGTCTGAGATATGGCTTTTTCTTTGCAACTCTGCCTAGAAGGTCAGCATCCCGGAGTCGCCTCTTCACTGTTGACGTTGAGACTGGTGTTTTGCGGGTACTATTTAATGAAGCTGCCAGTTGAGGACCTGTGAGGCGTCTGTTTCTCAAACTAGACACTCTAATGTATTTGTCCTCTTGCTCAGTTGTGAACCGGGGCCTCCCACTCCTCTTTCTATTCTGGTTAGAGCCAGTTTGCGCTGTTCTGTGAAGGGAGTAGTGCACAGCGTTGTACGAGATCTTCAGTTTCTTGGCAATTTATCACATGGAATATCCTTAATTTCTCAGAACAAGAATAGACTGACGAGTTTCAGAAGAAAGTTATTTGTTTCTGGCCATTTTGATCCTGTAATCGAACCCATAATTGCTGATGCGCCAGATACTCATCTAGTCTCAAGAAGGCCAGTTTTATTGCTTCTTTAATCAGCACAACAGTTTTCAGCTGTGCTAACATAATTGCAAAAGGGTTTTCTAATGATCAATTAGCCTTTTAAGATTAGAAAGCACAACGTGCCATTGGAACACAGGACTGATGGTTGCTGATAATGGGCCTCTGTACGCCTATGTAGATATTCCATTACAAATCTGCCGTTTCCAGCTACAATAGCCATTTACAATATTAACAGTGACTACACTGTATTTCTGATCAATTTAATGTTATTTTAATGGTTAAAAAAATTGCTTTTCTTTCGAAAACAAGGACATTTCTAAGTGACCCCAAACTTTTGAACGGTAGTGCACACCTGTTCTGAAAGGCCCCAGAGTCTGCAACACCACTAAGCAACAGGCACCACCAAGAAAGCGGCTACATGAAGACAAGGAGCTCTCCAAACAGGTCAGGGACAAAGTTATGGAGAAGTACAGATCAGGGTTGGGTTATAAAAAAATATCAGAAACTTTGAACATCCCACGGAGCACCATTAAATCCATTATTTAAAAATGGAAAGAATATGGCACCACAACAAACCTGCCAAGAGAGGGCCACCCACCAAAACTCACGGCCCAGGCAAGGAGGGCATTAATCAGAGAGGCAACAAAGAGACCAAAGATAACCCTGAAGGAGCTGCAAAGCTCCACAGCGGAGATTGGAGTATCTGTCCATAGGACCCCTTTAAGCCGTACACTCCACAGAGCTGGGCTTTAAAGAAGAGTGGCCAGAAAAAAGCCATTGCTTAAAGAAAAAAATAAGCAAACACGTTTGGTGTTCACCAAAAGGTATGTGGGAGACTCCCCAAACATTTGGAAGAAGGTACTCTGGTCAGATGAGACTAAAATTGAGCTTTTTGGCCATCAAGGAAAACGCTATGTCTGGTGCAAACCCAACACCTCTCATCACCCCGAGAACACCATCCCCACAGTGAAGCATGGTGGTGGCAGCATCATGCTGTCACATCATGTTTTTCATCAGCAGGAACTGGGAAACTGGTCAGAATTGAAGGAATAATGGATGGCGCTAAATACAGGGAAATTCTTGAGGGAAACCTGTTTCAGTCTTCCAGAGATTTTAGACTGGGACTGCTAAAGCAACACTTGAGTGGTTTAAGGGGAAACATTTAAATGTCTTGGAATGGCCTAGTCAAAGCCCAGACCTCAATCCAATTGAGAATCTGTGGTATGACTTAAAGATTGCTGTACACATGCGGAACCTATCCAACTTGAAGGAGCTGGAGCAGTTTTGCCTTGAAGAATGGGCAGAAATCCCAGTGGCTAGATGTGCCAAGCTTATAGAGACATACCCCAAGAGACTTGCAGCTGTAATTGCTGTAAAAGGTGGCTCTACAAAGTATTGACTTTGGGGGGGTGAATAGTTATGCACGCTCCAGTTGTCTGTTTTTTTTGTCTTATTTCTTGTTTGTTTCACCAAAAAATATATTTTGCAACTTCAAAGTGGTAGGCATGTTGTGTAAATCAAATGATACAAACCCCCAAAAAATCCATTTTAATTCCAGGTTGTAAGGCAACAAAATAGGAAAAATGCCAAGGGGGGTGAATACTTTCGCAAGCCACTGTACAGAGGAGTGGGGATATCAAAGGAGATTATGAAGGTTACCTTCCTTATCATGCTGTGTTTACAAGGGGAAAGGGAGACGCAGGGGAGTGGGAATATCAAAGGACATTATGAAGGTTGCCTTTCTTATTATACTGTGTTTACAAGAGGAAAGGGAGTCTTCCTGTATGCTACATATTGGCCTTCTCTATCACTGACAACAAGGGACCGGATAGACACAGAAGCATTCCTCTAGTCTGTTGGGGCTTGAGTTACCCTGAAAGTATTGACCATGAGACACTGGGAAGGAATAATCATAGATCTACACAGACAGACACTACCATACATCTCAAAGTCTCGACTGGAGCAACAGAGTCTGAAAACAGCTATTTTTATGACTCCATTGTTGAAAATTCTGCTTTGTTCCCAACAAACTAGACCATTGAAATGTTTTTATTGTGTGTATCATGCATATTCATTTTTATGCTGTTTAATGTTGTTATTGTGTTCTGAGAATAAATCTTTTCAGAGAACCTCCTCCCAGCTGCCCTAATTTCAGTTGAGAGGAGAGAGTGTCGGCTGCCAGTCAGTCGCCTGCCCGCCAGTCTGCACGGTTTTGTGTCACTGTATTACGAGAACATTAACAGCATTAGAGAGGTGAGAATTGAAAAGGGCAGCTTCGCCCTCAAGATGCAGCAGCCTGATAGCAGCACATTAAATCTAGATGATATGACATCAGAAAACGTGCTAAAGTGTTTCATGGTCCAGATGTCTTGATCTGCCTGTATGTCAACATACAGTGAGGGAAAAAAGTATTTGATCCCCACATGATTTTGTACGTTTGCCCACTGACAAAGAAATGATCAGTCTATAATTTTAATGGTAGGTTTATTTGAACAGTGAGCGACAGAATAACAACAAAAATCAAAAATGTTATAAATTGATTTGCATTTTAATGAGGGAAATAAGTATTTGACCCCCTCTCAATCAGAAAGATGTCTGGCTCCCAGGAGTCTTTTATACAGGTAACAAGCTGAGATTAGGAGCACTCCCTTTAAGAGTGTGCTCCTAATCTCAGCTCGTTACCTGTATAAAAGACACCTGTCCACAGAAGCAATCAATCAATCAGATTCCAAACTCTCCACCATGGCCAAGACCAAAGAGCTCTCCAAGGATATCAGTGACAAGATTGTAGACCTACACAAGGCTGGAATGGGCTACAAGACCATCGCCAAGCAGCTTGGTGAGAAGGTGACAACAGTTGGTGCGATTATTCGCAAATGGAAGAAACACAAAATAACTGTCAATCTCCCTCGGCCTGGGGCTCCATGCATGATCTCACCTCGTGGAGTTGAGAACGGTGAGGAATCAGCCCAGAACTACACGGGAGGATCTTGTCAATGATCTCAAGGCAGCTGGGACCATAGTCACCAAGAAAACAATTGGTAACACACTAAGCCGTGAAGGACTGAAATCCTGCAGCGCCCGCAAGGTCCCCCTGCTCAAGAAAGCACATATACAGGCCCGTCTGAAGTTTGCCAATGAACCTCTGAATGATTCAGAGGAGTACTGGGTGAAAGTGTTGTGGTCAGATGAGACCAAAATCGAGCTCTTTGGCATCAACTCAACTCGCCGTGTTTGGAGGAGGAGGAATGCTGCCTATGACCCCAAGAACACCATCCCCACCGTCAAACATGGAGGTGGAAACATTATGCTTTGGGGGTGTTTTTCTGCTAAGGGGACAGGACAACTTCACCGCATCAAAGGGACGATGGATGGGGCCATGTACCGTCAAATCTTGGGTGAGAACCTCCTTCCCTCAGCCTGGGCATTGAAAATTGGTCGTGGATGGGTATTCCAGCATGACAATGACCCAAAACACACGGCCAAGGCAACAAAGGAGTGGCTCAAGAAGAAGCACATTAAGGTCCTGGAGTGGCCTAGCCAGTCTCCAGACCTTAATCCCATAGAAAATCTGTGGAGGGAGCTGAAGGTTCGAGTTGCCAAACGTCAGCCTCAAAACCTTAATGACTTGGAGAAGATCTGCAAAGAGGAGTGGAACAGAATCCCTCCTGAGATGTGTGCAAACCTGGTGGCCAACTACAAGAAACGTGTGACCTCTGCGATTGCCAACAAGGGTTTTGCCACCAAGTACTAAGTCATGTTTTGCAGAGGGGTCAAATACTTATTTCCCTCATTAAAATGCAAATCAATTTATAACATTTTTGACATGCGTTTTTCTGTTTTTTTGTTGTTGTTATTCTGTTTCTCACTGTTCAAATAAACCTACCATTAAAATTATTGACTGATCATTTCTTTGTCAGTAGGCAAACACAGCAGGGGATCAAATACTTTTTTCCCTCACTGTACAACCCAATGATTTTACACTGAGCGTAGGTTGTAGGCAATAGGCCTTGTTAGCCACAGGCAGGGGTGCGGGATAGTAGAGGAGGAAGTAGATATTTGCAATGGAGGTTAGGGCTCATCATCTTATTCACAGTAGGACAATTATACAGTTAGTTAGTGCCATGCACTTTAGGAATAAGCTGAACCTGGATATCCAAAGCTATTCCTGAGCTGAATATGTAAGAATATGTGGAACTAACTCACTCCACCTTTGCCACTGCCCTGGATAAGAGTTCATGCTTAAAGATGTAATGAGGTATTCTTGAGATATTATTAATGGTTACACTCCTCACAGCCGGTAGCCATTATATCATCATACAGTGGGGAAAAAAAGTATTTAGTCAGCCACCAATTGTGCAAGTTCTCCCACTTAAGAAGATGAGAGAGGCCTGTAATTTTCATCATAGGTACACGTCAACTATGACAGACAAATTGAGAAAAAGTATTGACCCCCTCTCAATCAGAAAGATGTCTGGCTCCCAGGTGTCTTTTATACAGGTAACTCCCTTTAAGAGTGTGCTCCTAATCTCAGCTCGTTACCTGTATAAAAGACACCTGTCCACAGAAGCAATCAATCAATCAGATTCCAAACTCTCCACCATGGCCAAGACCAAAGAGCTCTCCAAGGATATCAGGGACAAGATTGTAGACCTATACAAGGCTGGAATGGGCTACAAGACCATCGCCAAGCAGCTTGGTGAGAAGGTGACAACAGTTGGTGCGATTATTCGCAAATGGAAGAAACACAAAATAACTGTCAATCTCCCTCGGCCTGGGGCTCCATGCATGATCTCACCTCGTGGAGTTGAGAACGGTGAGGAATCAGCCCAGAACTACACGGGAGGATCTTGTCAATGATCTCAAGGCAGCTGGGACCATAGTCACCAACAAAACAATTGGTAACACACTAAGCCGTGAAGGACTGAAATCCTGCAGCGCCCGCAAGGTCCCCCTGCTCAAGAAAGCACATATACAGGCCCATCTGAAGTTTGCCAATGAACCTCTGAATGATTCAGAGGAGTACTGGGTGAAAGTGTTGTGGTCAGATGAGACCAAAATCGAGCTCTTTGGCATCAACTCAACTCGCCGTGTTTGGAGGAGGAGGAATGCTGCCTATGACCCCAAGAACACCATCCCCACCGTCAAACATGGAGGTGGAAACATTATGCTTTGGGGGTGTTTTTCTGCTAAGGGGACAGGACAACTTCACCGCATCAAAGGGACGATGGATGGGGCCATGTACCGTCAAATCTTGGGTGAGAACCTCCTTCCCTCAGCCTGGGCATTGAAAATTGGTCGTGGATGGGTATTCCAGCATGACAATGACCCAAAACACACGGCCAAGGCAACAAAGGAGTGGCTCAAGAAGAAGCACATTAAGGTCCTGGAGTGGCCTAGCCAGTCTCCAGACCTTAATCCCATAGAAAATCTGTGGAGGGAGCTGAAGGTTCGAGTTGCCAAACGTCAGCCTCAAAACCTTAATGACTTGGAGAAGATCTGCAAAGAGGAGTGGAACAAAATCCCTCCTGAGATGTGTGCAAACCTGGTGGCCAACTACAAGAAACGTCTGACCTCTGCGATTGCCAACAAGGGTTTTGCCACCAAGTACTAAGTCATGTTTTGCAGAGGGGTCAAATACTTATTTCCCTCATTAAAATGCAAATCAATTTATAACATTTTTGACATGCGTCTTTCTGTTTTTTTGTTGTTGTTATTCTGTTTCTCACTGTTCAAATAAACCTACCATTAAAATTATTGACTGATAATTTCTTCGTCAGTAGGCAAACACAGCAGGGGATCAAATACTTTTGATTTTACACTGAGCGTAGGTTGTAGGCAATAGGCCTTGTTAGCCACAGGCAGGGGTGCGGGATAGTAGAGGAGGAAGTAGATATTTGCAATGGAGGTTAGGGCTCATCATCTTATTCACAGTAGGACAATTATACAGTTAGTTAGTGCAATGCACTTTAGGAATAAGCTGAACCTGGATATCCAAAGCTATTCCTGAGCTGAATATGTAAGAATATGTGGAACTAACTCACTCCACCTTTGCCACTGCCCTGGATAAGAGTTCATGCTTAAAGATGTAATGAGGTATTCTTGAGATATTATTAATGGTTACACTCCTCACAGCCGGTAGCCATTATATCATCATACAGTGGGGAAAAAAAGTATTTAGTCAGCCACCAATTGTGCAAGTTCTCCCACTTAAAAAGATGAGAGAGGCCTGTAATTTTCATCATACACGTCAACTATGACAGACAAATTGAGATTTTTTTTTCCAGAAAATCACATTGTAGGATTTTTTATGAATTTATTTGCAAATTATGGTGGAAAATAAGTATTTGGTCACCTACAAACAAGCAAGATTTCTGGCTCTCACAGACCTGTAACTTCTTCTTTAAGAGGCTCCTCTGTCCTCCACTCGTTACCTGTATTAATGGCAGCTGTTTGAACTTGTTATCAGTATAAAAGACACCTGTCCACAACCTCAAACAGTCACACTCCAAACTCCACTATGGCCAAGACCAAAGAGCTGTCAAAGGACACCAGAAACAAAATTGTAGACCTGCACCAGGCTGGGAAGACTGGATCTTCAATAGGTAAGCAGCTTGGTTTGAAGAAATCAACTGTGGGAGCAATTATTAGGAAATGGAAGACATACAAGACCACTGATAATCTCCCTCGATCTGGGGCTCCACGCAAGATTTCACCCCGTGGGGTCAAAATGATCACAAGAACGGTGAGCAAAAATCCCAGAACCACACAGGGGGACCTAGTGAATGACCTGCAGAGAGCTGGGACCAAAGTAACAAAGCCTACCATCTGTAACACACTACGCCGCCAGGGACTCAAATCCTGGAGTGCCAGACGTGTCCCCCTGCTTAAGCCAGTACATGTCCAGGCCCGTCTGAAGTTTGCTAGAGTGCATTTGGATGATCCAGAAGAGGTATGGGAGAATGTCATATGGTCAGATGAAACCAAAATAGAACTTTTTGGTAAAAACTCAACTCGTCGTGTTTGGAGGACAAAGAATGCTGAGTTGCATCCAAAGAACACCATACCTACTGTGAAGCATGGGGGTGGAAACATCATGCTTTGGGGCTGTTTTTCTGCAAAGGGACCAGGACGACTGATCCGTGTAAAGGAAAGAATGAATGGGGCCATGTATCGTGAGATTTTGAGTGAAAACCTCCTTCCATCAGCAAGGGCATTGAAGATGAAACGTGGCTGGGTCTTTCAGCATGACAATGATCCCAAACACACCGCCCGGGCAACGAAGGAGTGGCTTCGTAAGAAGCATTTCAAGGTCCTGGAGTGGCCTAGCCAGTCTCCAGATCTCAACCCCATAGAAAATCTTTGGAGGGAGTTGAAAGTCCGTGTTGCCCAGCGACAGCCCCAAAACATCACTGCTCTAGAGGAGATCTCCATGGAGGAATGGGCCAAAATACCAGCAACAGTGTGTGAAAACCTTGTGAGGACTTACAGAAACGTTTGACCTGTGTCATTGCCAACAAAGGGTATATAACAAAGTATTGAGAAACTTTTGTTATTGACCAAATACTTATTTTCCACCATAATTTGCAAATAAATTCATAAAAAATCCTACAATGTGATTTTCCGGATTTTCTTTTCTCATTTTGTCTGTCATAGTTGACATGTACCTATGATGAAAATGACAGGCCTCTCTCATCTTTTTAAGTGGGAGAACTTGCACAATTGGTGGCTGACTAAATACTTTTTTCCCCCACTGTAGATAAATGCATATTAGCATTGATAAGCGCTGATGACCTTGGCAAAAAAAATCAGATTAAGCTATCTCGCCGTCTCTATACATTCAACCTAGAATCTTATGATTGTATGTTTTTCCTGTATGCAGTCTAATGTAAGGGCGAAACGTCTACAGTATAGGCTTACAGCTGACTAGATGTTGTTACACAATATAATGTGGTTAAACGTGTCAGAATCGTTCCATGTTCAAAAGAAAATAAACCATCGAAAGGCTATAATCCCACAGTCACAGTACATGTTGTAATACAGAGGCTGCTGTCTATTCTCTAGGATGCTGCAAATAAGTATTGTGCCTGGAGGAAGAAGAGGGGGTCGCAGCTAAAGATGTATCTTGCAGAGTCAGTTACATTAATAAGGAATGAATAACTCCATAAATCTCATAGCAATGATGATCCAAGCATATGAGAAGAGACCGATTGGAATTACAGGTTCATAAGTGATTGGTAAAGTAAAACCATAGAGATATGCCATAGAAATATGCAATAGATAAACCATTTAAATCCCTTTATCTGTATGCAATAGTGCCATGCCAGAGACTTGTTAGGGGGACTGGAGGAACCACATAGGCATCTTAAATGTTTCAATAGCTATCGTTTAGAGCTTTAAACAAAGACCAAGCACAGAGATGTGACAGCTGATTACCCTGCATTTACATAATCATAGAAATGTACTGTGCTGTGCTGTGATTATTCCTTTGGATATTAAAAACAAAAAAATATGTTTTATGTGAGAAAAGGCCTTGGTCTGAATCTGAAAAAGAAAGGAAATGTACATGAGCACCACAATGCCTATTCCACCCATGCTCTACCAAGGTTTTGGTATTGTACTTTAAACTATGTGTAGGCAGGTTGCTTAGGATTCAAACCTTCTCAAACAGCCCAATTCATACTCTTAGAGGAGGTGCTTCCACAATAATGTGGTTTGTACTGCACACAAGGTAAAGTACTGGATTCTTAATACACCACAGTAAAACATTATCCCATTATGATACCTTTTCATTCTTTTTTTAATTAAATTAAAGCATACTTTAGTTTTATACTTACAAGACCCTCAGGCTTGATTCAGCTGTTTTGTTTTGTAATGTGGTGCATGCATGTATTTCCTTAAACCCAGCGGTGTAAAGTACTTAAGTATTTTCTTTGGGTATTTGTACTTACTTTACCTGCAGGCTGGTCAGGTGAATGGTGTTACCCGAGTAATATTGACATGAGCTCAGAACCAAACATGGTCCTGTTTTATCAATTGCTGTGCTGATCAATGGACAGTTCATTACCTCTGTCAAAATAATATGTCGCTTAATGTTATGTTGGTACTTGAATTAATTTTTGCAATAAAGATGGTGGTGACACAATAATGCACATTGACAATCAACCTATATCTAAAAATACATACAGCCAAATGAAATACACTACTGGTCAAAAGTTTTAGAACACCTACTCATTCAAGGGTTTTTCTTTCTTTTTACTATTTTCTACATTGTAGAATAATAGTGAAGACATCAAAACTATGAAATAACACATATGGAATCATGTAGTAACCAAAAAAGTGTTAAACAAATCAACATTTATTTTATATTTGAGATTCTTCAAATAGCCACCCTTTGCCTTGATGACAGCTTTGCACACTCTTGGTATTCTCTCAACCAGCTTCATGAGGTACTCACCTGGAATGCATTTCAATTAACAGTTGTGCCTTCTTAAAAGTTAATTTGTGGAATATCTTTCCTTCTTAATGCATTTGAGCCAATCAGTTGTGTTGTGACAAGGTATACAGAAGATAGCCCTATTTGGTAAAAGACCAAGTCCATATTATGGCAAGAACAGCTCAAATAAGCAACGATAAATTACAGTCCATCACTACTTTATGACATGAAGGTCAGTCAATGTGGAAGAAACTGGCTCTCATGAGGACCGCCACAGGAATGGAAGAACCAGAGTTACCTCTGCTGCAGAGGATAAGTTCATTAGAGTTACCAGCCTCGGAAATTGCAGCCCAAATAAATGCTTCACAGAGTTCAAGTAACAGACACATCTCAACATCAACTGTTCAGAGGAGACTGTGTAAATCAGGCTTTCATGGTCAAATTGCTGCAAAGAAACCATTACTAAAGGACACCAATAAGAAGAAGAGACTTGCTTGGGCAAAGAAACACGAGCAATGGACATTAGACCAGTGGAAATTTGTCCTTTGGTCTGGAGTCCAAATTTGAGATTTTTGGTTCCAACCACCGTGTCTTTGTGAGACGCGGTGTGGGTGAACGGATGATCTCTGCATGTGTATTTCCCACCGTAAAGCATGGAGGAGGAGGTGTTATGGTGTGGGGGTGTTTTGTTGGTGACACTGTCTGTGACACACTTAACCAGCATGGCTACCACAGCATTCTGCAGCGATACGCCATCCCACCTGGTTTGGGCTTAGTGGGACTATCATTTCTTTTTCAACAGGACAATGACCCAACACACCTCCAGGCTGTGTAAGGGCTATTTCACCAAGAAGGAGAGTGATGGAGTGCTGCATCAGATGACCTGGCTTCCATAATCCCCCGAACTCAACCAAATTGAGATGGTTTGGGATGAGTCGGACCACAGAGTGAAGGAAAAGCAGCCAACAAGTGCTCAGCATATGTGGGAACTCCTTCAAGACTGTTGGAAAAGCATTCCAGGTGAAGCTGGTTGAGAGAATGCCAAGAGTGTGCAAAGCTGTCATCAAGGCAAAGGGTGGCTATTTGAAGAATCTCAAATATAAAATATGTTTTGATTTGTTGAACACTTTTTTGGTTACTACATGATTCCATATGTGTTGTTTCATATTTTGATGTCTTCACTATTATTCTACAATGTAGCGAATAGTAAAAATAAAGAAAAACCCTTGAATGAGTAGGTGTTCTAAAACTTTTGACCGGTAGTGTATATACACTGAGTATACAAAACATTAAGAACACCTGCTCTTTCCATGACATAGATTGACCAGGTGAATTCAGGTGAAAGCTATGATCCCTTATTGATGTCAATTGTTAAATCAACTTCTATCAGTGTAGATGGAAGGGAGGAGACAGGTTAAAGAAGGGTTTTTAAGACTTGAGACAATTGAGACATGGATTCTCTACGTGTGCCATTCAGAGGGTGAACGGCCAAGACAAAATATTTAAGTGCCTTTGAACGGGGTATGGTAGTAGGTGCCAGGCACACCGGTTTGTGTCAAGAACTGCAACACTGCTGGGTTTTTCACTCTCAACAGTTTCCCGTGTGTATCAAGAATGGTCCATCACCCAAAGGACATCCAGCCAACTTGACACAACTGTGGGAAGCATTGGAGTCAACATGGGCCAGCATCCCTGTGGAACGCTTTCCACACCTTGTAGATTCCATGCCCTGACTGACGAATGAAAGCTGTTCTGAGGGCAAAGGGGGGAGTGGGGGTTGCAACTCACTATTAGGAAAGGTGTTCCTAATGTTTGGTATACTCAGTGTATACTAGTATACATACTTTTTTATAGCAGGACACTGTAGTCCATTATCCCTCTGAAGAGTATGAATTAGGCTGTTTGAGAAGGTTGGAATCCTAAGCAACCTGCCTACACATAGTTTGAAGAACACTACCAACATAGCTACCGTAGTAGGTCAAAGCTGTGTGCTGGAAAACCTTGGTAGAGCATTGGTGGCAGGTAGCCTAGCGGTTAAGAGTGTTGGGTCAGTAACTGAAAGGTTGCTGGTTTGAATCCCCGAGCCAACTAGGTGAAAAATCTGTTGATATTCCTTCATTTTCTGCTTCAGACCAATGGCTATTCTCACTTAAAACTTTTTTGTTTTTAATTTCCATGTTTTTTACACTGGTGATTATGCAACATTATTATACAACATTATAATTAAGCAATAAGGCACAAGGGGGTGTGGTATATGTCAAAATAAATGTTTTGTCATACTCGTGGGATACGGTCTGATATTTTCCAGAGGGAAGCAAAAAACCAGAAACCCATTTCAGCCAATATGGAGTAAACTGGAAAATGTTCCCCTGATCTCTCTTAAGACAACAGTGCAAGCACCTGGAAAATACACAAATAATCAACATGTACCCATTAACTATTTACATGAAAATGTACCTTAAAGTTTACTGAAGGAAGGCAAAGTACTACATTACTTGTAAACAAAGGTGAGTTATCAATAATACTACAAAAAGGTAAAAATCCGGTATGTGGTTCTCGGTAACAGACGACGGCTCATGATAAGAGGCGGGGAGTGTGTTGTGACCTCCAATTAAGTTGATTTGTGAATCAAGATTTCATCGAGATTGGTGTCATATTGGCTTAGGTATGATGGTAGGGAGATTTTAATTTAATACTTAGCTTCAACCAATGCCTAAAATAGACGCTACGATAATAAATCGGCCACAGTCAAAAATCCTCAGATCAGATCCTGAACAGTGGTATTTATGCCAGCCAGCCAGACAGACCCCAATTCACAACCACTGCAGTGTTATGGAGAATACACCCCCACTTTCTTTTTACTGGGAGCTGAAGCAGAGAGCTGACATGAACACATCCTTTTAAGTTACTCATGTAAGTAAACTAGGGCTGAGAAGACAAAGCATGGTGCTCTATGAATATGAATATAAATCCATGCCATGGGAGAGGTTCAACGTCACACGCGTCTCGCCTCACAGAAAATAATAAATACAGGATATGTTTTGCTCCATGCACTCTTCAGAAGTTGTCTGTTGCGCAGATGTTTGATTGCAGACAGGCTGAGGTGTGTTACATACACATACACGCGTGCATGCGCGCTCACACACACACACACACACACACACACACACACACACACACACACACACACAGTCTTTGTTATGAATTGAATGAGGGCAAACTAAAAAGAGTAGCAAGTGGGATTTTCAATTAGTGGCCTGTGCCTCTCCCCAAGGAGACCTGCATGGAGGGAGAATGTATTTTATTTCCATTTCAATCTCTGTTCAACTCACTGCTCTCTCCTCATGTCTCTGCAGACACGTGGCCTGGTAATAATTGCCCATGAGATGGAAGGGAAAATGTATACACATGTTCCGCTCTGCAGAGATCAATTATGAAATGCTACAACAGAGCTCTGTGAAATAGGGGTTCCTATGGTTGTTGCCCCTATCTTCACACTGAGCAGAGACGGTATCTACAGAGTATTTTGTACCCTCGCTAATATTAACCCAAATCAGAGATGTACAGTGGCTTGCGAAAGTATTCACCCCCCATGGCATTTGATTTTTTGATTTTTGGGGGGTTTGTATCATTTGATTTACACAACATGCCTACCACTTTGAAGATGCAAAATATTTTTATATATATATTTAAATTATAAATATTATATTTAATATATTTTAAGGAAGTCTGGAAGACTGAAACAGGTTTCCCTCAAGAATTTCCCTGTATTTAGTGCCATCCATCATTCCTTCAATTCTGACCAGTTTCCCAGTCCCTGCCGATCAAAAACATCCCCACAGCATGATGCTGCCACCACCATGCTTCACTGTGGGGATGGTGTTCTCGGGTGATGAGAGGTGTTGGGTTTGTGCCAGACATAGCATTGTCCTTGATGGACAAAAAGCTAAATTTCTGTCTCATCTGACCAGAGTACCTTCTTCCATATGTTTGGGGAGTCTTCCACATGGCTTTTGGTGAACACCAAACGTGTTTGCTTATTTTTTTCTTTAAGCAATGGCTTTTTTCTGGCCACTCTTCCGTAAATCCCAGCTCTGTGGAGTGGTCCTATGGACAGATACTCCAATCTCCACTGTGGAGCTTTGCAGCTCCTTCAGGGTTATCTTTGGTCTCTTTGTTGCTTCTCTGATTAATGCCCTCCTTGCCTGGTCCGTGAGTTTTGGTGGGAGGCCCTCTCTTGGCAGGTTTGTTGTGGTGCCATATTCTTTCAATTTTTTCATAATGGATTTAATGGTGCTCCGTGGGATGTTCAAAGTTTCGGATATTTGTTTATAACCCAACCCTGATCTGTACCTCTCCACAACTTTGTCCCTGATCTGTTCGGAGAGGTCCTTGGTCTTCATGGTGCCGCTTGCTTGGTGGTGCCCCTTGCTTAGTGGTGTTGCAGACTCTGGGGCCTTTCAGAACAGGTGTATATATACTGAGATCATGTGACACTTAGATTGCACACAGGTGGACTTTATTTAACTAATTATGTGACTTCTGAAATTAATTGGTTGCACCAGATCTTATTTAGGGGCTTCATAGCAAAGAGGGTGAATACATATGCATGCACCACTTTTCCGTTATTTGTTTTGTATAATTATTTGAAACAAGTTATTTTTTCATGAAATCCAAATAAAAATCAATTTAAATTACAGGTTGTAATGCAACAAAATAGGAAAAACGCCAAGGGGGATGAATACTTTTGCAAGGCACTGTATAGGTGCACCTACTGCTGCTTTCTTGATGCATGTTCTTAGATAGGACACAATAATATTAACCCATTTGTAGCCTCTGGCATACTGGTTATAGGGAAGGGCAAGCAATACCCTGACTGGGCCTGACATGGGATATGCAATCATTCAATTGTCTGTATTCATCTCAGTTGAGTTGGCACCAATGTAGGATCTTAATTTGACCTACATTGTTGAAGCAAACCAGGCCATAATGTTGCTTGATCGGTGGCTAAGCTATTAGCTGGCCAAAAGTAGGCTACATTAAAAGTGCAATACTTTTAATATAACCATGTGTTAGGTTTTTCAGTGAATTTATGTAAATCACAAAGCTCATCTGCATTTCCTGCGGTGCAGGAAAATTCTCAGCAACAAAAGAGTGATCAAATTAAGATCCTGCATCTGTAGGTGTGGCTTGCCCTTCTCCAGACAGGGAAAGGGCAAGTCTGACTTCGAGAGGATATGGTAAAACACACTGTTCCACAGAGTACAATACCTGGGCTATGGATAGACAACTATTGTTAACTGCCCAAATGTAAATCGTGATGTTCTAGGACTGTATAATCGAATTTGTTAGGTCATTTTACCATTGGATTTACCTATTAATACAGTTGTTAATCATCTCACCTACACTGCAAAACAGGAGGGCTTACATTTTTCAATGTGATAATAAAAAATGGCATGTAATGCTGATTTGACAATTGCAACAAACCTTGCTCTGCTTCCAAACTAATTAACAGCTTAGAGTTTAAAGACCCAGTGCAGTCAAAAACGTGATTTCGCTGTGTTTTATATCCAAACTATGAGGTTGGAATAATACTTTGAAATTGTGAAAATGATGATAATGCCCTTTAGTTTAAGAGCTTTTTGAATAGAACACCTGAAGTTTTAAATTAATTCATAGACCAATAAGAAAGAGAGTTTTCCCCTCCACACTCAGACCACTCACAGAAAGCCCTAGCAAAAATCACAGTATGGTACTTAATTGTTACCCAGAAATTACTTGATATTGAGATAAAAACGGCTGCAGTGAATGTTTAAAATGTTGTTTTAGCTAAACTTACAGATGGTAATGGCCATATTGCATGTCAGTGTGTTCTCCCTCCTCTATCTCAGATTTAGCGCCTGAACTTTGCTGTGCAATCTGTACTGTGATGCAGTGCTGAGTCATGTGGTGTGAATTGGGAGACTAATTCAGCTGCTGCTTGATGAGATCTAGCACTGAAATGTGTTGCATTTCTACCTCATTAGTATGCTGTACTGACGGTACTGAGAAATAAGCATTTAAAACAGCAGGGGGTCAGGACTGAGGGCTTGCTGGTGGAAGGAGTGTAGGCTGCAAGGCACTATTTACATTTTCTTGGTTTAGAGTTTAGACAGCAAAAATCTATCTGAAATGTTTTACCAGAGGCACTAACATGATCTAGGCACTAAGCAAGGCAAGCCTCTCCTTTCCTTTCCTTACCCCAAAGGCTAAATATTGACTATGTTGGATAACGGCAGATGGCTCGTCCTGAGCAGAGTGTTGGTTGGATGTGGGCTGTGCTGTGATGGTGGAGGGAGTGAGTGTGAGTGTTGGAGCGACAGACATCTGGTCCCTGTGCCCAGCGGACATGGTTCCTACATCAACCTGCCTCATTAGGACTAGCCAGAGCATTAGGAGCCATTCTGCTGTTGGAGCCACTGCTGCGCCACTGCTCCACTGCTACAATGGTCCCGCTTCAAATCCTTCATTTTCAACTGAGACAGGACCTTCGCTGCCACGTCTGTTGTGCCTGCAAGTTCCACATCTGAGACTAACTTCTCTCTATTCTGCAAGGCTGGTACACCTGCCTCAAGGGTCCTAACTAGATCATGTCCAGCTCATGTGTCCCGTTGTTGTTTAACTTAGACAGGACCATAAAGATGATAGAGACTTCTGAGAATAACTCTATATTCTGCCATGGTGGTACACCTGTCTCACGGCTAAAATCTCTCATTTTCAACTGAGACGGACAGCACCCTTGTGTCAGCCACACTTGTTGTTGTGTCTGCAAGTTCCATGACCATATCTGAGACTAACTTCTGCCAGAGTTGTACACCTGTCTCGAAGGATGATTATTTGTCCTAACGAAACACGTCCCACATCCTCCTCTCTGTCTGCAGTAGAATAATTATGACTGTCAGTTGTGGAAACGTCTCTGCATACAGAATCACCACACAGCTGGCACTCAGTAACCTTTGTTTTACCCAGGGGTGAAAGTAAGCCGTTAAATAGAAGCGGTATGCCGTGGGGGTATGCCGTACCGGTAAAACGTGAGCCTATCACAATAATTAACTCAAAATGCCAAGAAAACTATTGGCTATTACACCATTATTTAACATTACTGCCAGAGGTGTAGTGGAGGTTAAACTCAAGTAAACACAGTTTACCCACTTTAGTTTTTTTGCTGGACAGTTTCCCACCGTTTCAAAGTATAGGGAGCGTAACCTTTTTCACCGCGACCGGCGAGTTTACCCACCTATTTTTTTGCCACTGATTACATCATGTGATCTCGAAACCGGGTGGTATATACTCTAAATTGCATTGTGGTTCGATGAGAACACTTACATTTTGCCAAGGCGGAGATGAGTGGCGCAGTGGATGCATCAATTCAGGCTACAAGTGTAGGCTTAATGACAATCGCAGAATGTCATTACAATACATGTAGGTGTTTTGTAGCAGATGTCTCTTTCCATTCATCAAATTGCGGGTGCACAGTGCACTGTATGCATGGTGAAATTATTTTGTGAGTGGACGAACGTGCGCGGGTAGCCTACAGGAGCACCTTTTTAAAGTGATTGTTGACAATCAGATGAAAACATCATGACTGGCTGTATTTATGCCACTTTAAAAGGTAATGCATGTTAAAATTGATATGACAAATCTTTACTAGGCCTAGGCTAATAGGCCCACAGAGATCGTATGACACTAATAGGGATTCTACACTGAGTATACCAAACATTAGGAACACCCCCTCCCCCCACCTGCCCTCAGAACAGCCACAATTCATTGGGGCATGTACTCTACAAGGTGTCGAAAGCGTTCCACAGGGATGCTGGCCCATGTTGACTCCAATGCTTCCCACAGTTATGTCAAGTTGGCTGGATGTCCTTTGGGTGGTGGACCATTCTTGATACACATGGGAAACTGTTGAGCGTGAAAAACCCAGCAGTATTGCATTTCTTCACATGAATCAGTGCGCCTGGCACCTACTACCATACCCCGTTCAAAGGCACTTAAATATTTTGTCTTGCCCATTCATCCTCTGAATAGCACACATACACAATCCATGTCTCAAGTCTTAAAAATTATTCTTTAACCTGTCTCCTCCCCTTCATCTACATTGATTGAAGTGAATTTAACAAGTGACATCAATAAGGGATCATAGCTTTCACCTGTATTCACCTGGACAGTCTATGTCATGGAAATAACATGATTTGTATACTCAGTGTATATGTAATTCTATGACTACAACTAGGCTATAAAAAAAAATGTGTGCGCGCTCTTGGGTATTCCGTACCGGTAAGACATTACAGTCGTGGTCAAAAGTTTTGAGAATGACACAAATACTAATTTTCACAAAGTCTGCTGCCTCAGTTTTGATGATGACAATTTGCATATACTCCAGAATGTCATGAAGAGTGATCAGATGAATTGCAATTAATTGCAAAGTCCCTCTTTGCCATGAAAATTAACTTAATCCCCAAAAAACATTTCCACTGCATTTCGGCCCTGCCACAAAAGGACCAGCTGACATCATGTCAGCGATTCTCTCGTTAACACAGGTGAGAGTGTTGACGAGGACAAGGCTGGAGATCACTCTGTCATGCTGATTGAGTTAGAATAATAGAATGGAAGCTTTAAAATGAGGGTGGTGCTTGAAATCATTGTTCTTCCTCTGTTAACCATGGTTACCTGCAAGGAAACACGTGCCGTCATCATTGCTTTGCACAAAAAGGGCTTCACAGGCAAGGAGATTGCACCTAAATCAACCCTTTCCGATTGTTTGGGGCATCCGGAAAACACCTTGTCCGGAGAAGACAAGGTGAGCGCTACCATCAGTCCTGTGTCATGCCAACAGTAAAGCATCCTGAGACCATTCATGTGTGGGGTTGCTTCTCAGCAAAGGGAGTGGGCTCACACAATTTTGCCTAAGAACACAGCCATGAATAAAGAATGGTACATCCTCCGAGAGCAACTTTTCCCAACCATCCAAGAACAGTTTAGTGATGACCAATGCATTTTCCAGCATGATGGAGCACCTTGCCATAAGGCAAAAGTGATAACTAAGTGGCTCGGGGAACAAAACATTGAAATGTTGGGTCCATGGCCAGGAAACTCTGCAGACCTTAATCCCATTGAGAACTTGTGGTCGATCCTCAAGAGGCGGGTGGACAAACAAAACACACAAATTCTGACAAACTCCAAGCATTGATTATGCAAGAATGGGCTGCCATCAGTCAGGATGTGGCCCAGAAGTTAATTGATAGCATGCCAGGGCGGATTGCAGAGGTCTTGAAAAAGAAGGGTCAACACTGCAAATATTGACTCTTTGCGTAAACTTAATGTAATTGTCAATAAAAGCCTTTGACACTTATGGAATGCTTGTGATTATACTTCAGTATACCATAGTAACATCTGACACAAATATCTCATAACACCAAAGCAGCGAACTTTGTGAAGACCAATACTTGTGTCATTCTCAAAACTTTTGACCCCTGGTTTTACCAGTGGGATCTGGTCTGTATGACCATAGCCTCAAACAAGAGAAGGATAGAACTGGTGCTATTTTCCCTATCTTAGACTGATGTGTGCTGTCTGGTGGATCTTCAAGAGAAAATACATAGCACCTCCTAACCACAGTGCCCAGTGTTCCAAGGTTAGCAGTGTTCCAAGAGGAAGTTGATTCTCTGATGGTCTTGAAGAGCCCTCTGGTGTTAGTCTCCTGTCCCAACTACCGGTGAAGAGGTTACACTCTGGTTTCTCCAAGGCACAACTCCCATCTCTTCAGGGTCGCAATCATCTGAGGAACCCTTATGTATCATGGAGAGACGTTTGGATTACCACACCAGAGCTAATGGCAATCTGCCCATATGATGAATATCATAATCCACATCTCAAGATGGGATGAAACACTCTGTGAAATGTTCTGCATCACTCCATAGTGACTTCTACCTTGCCTCATGCCAACTGGTGCCACCCCCTTTCGTTCACCCTCCTCCATCTTGACATACTAAACCTCTAGGACCGGATTGTAGGCCTGTCTGAGAAAAAGGTATGCACATTATACTGTAGTGTAATACAATCCATTCTAAAACGCCATGCACATTGTGCTGTAGTTTAGTACTAACCCCCCTGTATTCTTACAGGCTGATGTGGATTCTGTCCACTGGCCTATAAAGAGCAGTGCTGATTTGCATTACTTTCCAGTGAGTAACAGTCTTTAATTAATCAGCTTGTATGGGGGAGAAAATTAATCAGCTTGTATGGGGGAGAAAAATCTATAACAATCAGCGGAAGTTTGTTTTATTTATTTGAACGATAAATACGGGTTTACCCTGATGTCACAGGAAAAATATGCATGTTTCCTCGTTCAATATCCCCCTTCCATTACTTCAGACTGAATTAGTATTGTTGTGCTACTGTTTTCTTGGTTATTGACCTTTAACCTCAATAAGGGCTGTAGGTACAGTCTGCTGAAGGACAAGTTTGTATAATGAGCTCAGTGTCCACTAAAATCAATTTCCTTTTGTGGATATACCCTCTGGTGGGTCATCATATAAAAAATAAAAAATAGTCTCTTGGAAAGTGACCAAATTATTAATACCCATTGCTAACTTAATTCCCTTTCATACAACAACAATGAAAACAGCAATATCATTTCCTGCATGCGGAAAAGCAAATGAAACCACTGGAAGGAAATAGACAATGTCCTCAAGGATGCAATTTCTTTCTGCAAATCCTCATCAGTATCAGATGTAAAATGAGAAGAAACAGTATTCTTGAATTATAATCTCAGTCATTCTAGAGATGGATGAAATTGAACAGCCTTGCTTCTATAACCAATAGGCAAGGTTCTTTAAAATGTGACAGAATCTCTATAGGAGAGGACACAGCGAATCCTCATATAAAATGATGAAAATAGAATGTAATCCATCACACACTGCATTTCAATGTCCTTAACTGTTATGAAGATAACTGCTAATCCGAATGACTTTATTCATTTTAAGGTATATGCCATTACATTAAAGATGGAATTCAGATTGAAACTTTGCACAATATGTATGCATATAAAAATTACTTTGCTATCTTTGCAGACCTTGCTGGTTGTTGAGTAGGCCTAGACAACTTAAATGGACTACTAACGGAAAAATGCTCTACGGTGAACTTGAGCCTGAATGAAAAATGCAGAGGCCAGGATGCACTGACATGACCAATGGCAGTCTATTTAATTCAACACAGTCCCATGACCAACACAACATCATCCGTCCTGATAAAATGCCCAATGTGAGCTCTTAAGAGGTTGCAAAGATGTGCTGGGACCCAGTATATTAACAGGAGAAACCTACTGTGATGGAATATTGATAAAATGCTTTTTTGTTTGGTGCACATTGCTCAAAGAGTTGATGGCTCGCTGCACTAAATCATAAAGCACACTTGGGCGTACTTCTGAGTCAATAACCAGTCCTCTCTCTTCTATTCTGAGAAACATCTCCTGAGCGCTTTCAGGTGACACAGCACTGTTCGTAGTTACCAACACATGATCTAGAGAGACAATGTACATTTTAAAGCACCTCTACTTGGCTTGTCGATGCTCTTTAAAATGTATTTTTAAAATGCATTTTATGACTGCATTATCTGTCTAGTATAAGGTCCCAATGACAGTGCCCAGGAGACCTACACGAGTCCCTCTTGTGCATATTCATCTCTTTGATAGGACACAAATACATTACATAATGTGACGTCACGAGAGGCTACACAGCTTTCAGCGGGATTGCTCAAGTAGTGCAAGGAGACAAGGTTCAAACAAAACAAGGATTTTATTATAGGTCTTGGGAAATTAACGAAAATATAACAAAATTCTGTTCTCTTGTGGCTCTTTAAGGGTTAACAGTTCAGGGATGTCTCTTCCACATCCAAAATCATAATTCTCACTCGCTCAGATAACTTTTCCCCAGCCTTACTGTAGTCCACGTTGCAGCTAGTGGCCAACCCAGCAAAAAGTCCTTCCAAATGTCTCTCACGTATTTCCACAGGTGCATATATCCAAAGGTGAGTATTTCCCAAAGGTAAGTATCTCCAAATCCTTATATTCCTCATGGAAGTGGACGTGCAGCACTCTTGTCCTCCAGAGAGCCCAGGTTGGAGACTGTGTCTCTTCACCCCCACACACTCCCTCAGTGTGTCTCTTCCCTTCCAAAACCTTCAGCTCATCAGCTCCTGATTTGTTTCAGCTGCGTGGGAAGATTGGCCATAGAGGGGTGGAGTTCCCGACCATACCAGCAGATGGAGCCATAGCTGTCTGGGTTTGCAGCCACCGCAGGGGGATGTAACGTCCCTCCAGGACACAGCCTCTCGTGACATCACACATCCCCCTCCTCGGGACCGACGTCCTCGTCGGGTAAAGGCAGCGAAGAAGGCATCACGCCGGGAGAGGGCGTCCGCATTGCCGTGGTGCTTGCCAGCCTGCTCTCTCTTCAACTCCTCCACCTCTAGGACCAGGGACTCAGCCTCCTGTTGTCTCTCCTTGAGTTTCTTACTGAACGCATCAGCCTTGGTTTTAGCAGAGTTTAGCTTCTGTTGAGCAGCTTTCAGTTCCTTCTCTCTCTCTGCCTCCGCATTCTTCATCTTGTTCTCCAACACCTTGTACTTCTCCTCTGCCTTCTTCTGGACCTCCTTACTACTGCGCAGGGTCTCCTCACACTCCTCGATGGTCCTGCGCAGCCTCTCCAGCTCCTCCTGTTGCTTATGGAAGGAGCTCTGTTGGAGTTTAGCCTGGAGGATATCTAACTCTTCTGTCTTCATGTCTAACTGTTGCTTTAACAAACGATACCTCTCAGCGGTCCCCTTCAGACCAGACAGTTCTTTGTCCAGATTCTGTAGCTCCGTCTCTGTGTCGGTCTGGGCACCTGCCATCCCTATCAGAGCCCGGGCGGGAGTGAGTAACTCGGAGGATTGCACCGGAGCCTTCCCAGGATGAGTCTTGCCTCTCCGTTTCCGAGGTACTCGGGTTATCCTCTCCTGAGACTCTCTCCAGAGTGGGTAAAAGGCTGGGCAGTCTCGTCCAATTAGGACAGGGACGGGGAGGGAATCAACCACCCCCCCGCCGTCGTGTGTATGGTTCCCCGTGTGCTGGTCATTGTAAGTTCAGTAATGGGGTATTCTCTGGTGTCCCCATGGACACAGGAAACTGGGAGGACTTTCCCCGGGGTCAGACACGTTGGGCCCACCAAATCCTTACGCACCAGGGTGGCCCGGCTACCAGAATCCAGTAAGGCCTCCACATCATGGTGATTCACAGTTACCGGGCAGGTGGGGGTCGATCTGGGCCGCCATCTACGACTCCCAAGAGCGAGGCAAAACGGTGTGTGGGTGCTGAGCTGGAGGACTCCGCAGTGGGCATAGGTTCCTCGGCTGGTTTCCCACACTGCCAGGAGATATGTCCCATCTCCCCACACCGGTAACACTGTCGAGTTTCCCCCTCCTTGTGTACTCTTCTTGGACCCGCCTGGTTTCTGGCTCCCCTGGAGCCGGGATAAGTCCTGACGTGGCTGGGTTCGAGACCTTGGGGGTCCTTTGGACGGGTTCTTCCCATTTGTGGTGGGGCCGCACTCCTGGGGTCTTTTCGGGAAGCATTCAGCATCTCCGCTGTGGCCTGGTACTTTTCCACAGCTTCCACGGTCAGATCAGCCGTGGTCAAGGCCTGTTGACTGATGAACCGTTTTGCCTCATAAGGCAGGGCGCGTAGGTAACGATCCACCACAACGGCCTCCACCACCGCCGCTGCTGTATTCCTCTGCGGATCCAGCCATTTCCTTGCGATTCGGACAAGTTCATGCATCTGCGCCCGAGGAGGTTGGTCTGGTTGGAAGGTCCAGCCGTGAAAGCGCTGGGCCATACCAAACTTTGTGAGTCCATATCTGCTGAGGATCTCAGACTTCAGGGCATCATAGTCAGTAACCTGGTCAGGGCCCAGGTCCCGGACAGCATTCAGCGATTCCCCGGTTAGGAAGGGGGCTAACAGACCAACCCACTGTTGCTTGGGCCAGGCTTCCCTAGTGGCCGTGGCCTCAAATGCATGCAGGTATGCCTCAATGTCATCGGTAGCTCCCATCTTAGATATAAAGTCACTTGCCTTTATTGGGCGGGTATTTTGGACAACCCTCTGTCTCTGCAACTGCAATTCCTCTGCCTTCAGAAGGTTGGCTTTCTTTTGCTCCTCCAAGAGAGCCACGTTTGCTTGCATCTGGGCTTGCTGGCCAGCAACAAGGGCTTTCAATATGTCCTCCATTTCAGTCGGCGGGGAGCCTACGGCCAACTTGGAAAACTGGGTGATCAAACCTTCGGTATCCTCCTCTGACATGCACTATTAACGCTTGAGCGTGCCCGTATTCTCCACCAACTGTGACGTCACGAGAGGCTACACAGCTTTCAGCGGGATTGCTCAAGTAGTGCAAGGAGACAAGGTTCAAACAAAACAAGGATTTTATTATAGGTCTTGGGAAATTAACGAAAATATAACAAAATTCTGTTCTCTTGTGGCTCTTTAAGGGTTAACAGTTCAGGGATGTCTCTTCCACATCCAAAATCATAATTCTCACTCGCTCAGATAACTTTTCCCCAGCCTTACTGTAGTCCACGTTGCAGCTAGTGGCCAACCCAGCAAAAAGTCCTTCCAAATGTCTCTCACGTATTTCCACAGGTGCATATATCCAAAGGTGAGTATTTCCCAAAGGTAAGTATCTCCAAATCCTTATATTCCTCATGGAAGTGGACGTGCAGCACTCTTGTCCTCCAGAGAGCCCAGGTTGGAGACTGTGTCTCTTCACCCCCCCACACACTCCCTCAGTGTGTCTCTTCCCTTCCAAAACCTTCAGCTCATCAGCTCCTGATTTGTTTCAGCTGCGTGGGAAGATTGGCCATAGAGGGGTGGAGTTCCCGACCATACCAGCAGATGGAGCCATAGCTGTCTGGGTTTGCAGCCACCGCAGGGGGATGTAACGTCCCTCCAGGACACAGCCTCTCGTGACATCACA
>NW_025536635.1:0-27500 GCF_020615455.1 Coregonus clupeaformis
CTCAAGGCTTTAAAATCCTTCTTTAACCTGTCTCCTCCCCTTCATCTACACTGATTGAAGTGGATTTAACAAGTGACATCAATAAGGGATCAAAGCTTTCACCTGGTCAGTCTGTCATTGAAAGGTGTTCCTAATGTTTTGTATAGTCAGTGTATAGGATGATGTGTAATAGTTAATACATAACATGTTGATCCTAGCACCACTGTCTAGTATGTTCTAACTCATGTCCACCTCCTCCCTCCCTCCCTCCCTCCCTCCCTCCCTCCCTCCCTCCCTCCCTCCCTCCCTCCCTCCCTCCCTCCCTCTCTCTCTTCCCTCTCTCTCCTTCCACCCTCCCTCTCTCCTCCCTCTCTCTCCTCCCACCCACCCACCCTCCCTCCCTCCCTCCCTCCCTCCCTCCCTCCCTCCCTCCCTCCCTCCCTCCCTCCCTCCCTCCCTCCCTCCCTCTTCTCTCCCTCCCTCTCTCTCCTACCCCTCTCTCCTTCCCCTCTCCTCCCTCCCTCCCTCCCTCCCTCCCTCCCTCCCTCCCTCCCTCCCTCTCTCTCTCTCTCTCTCCCTCTCCCCCTCTCTCCTCCCACCCACCTCCCTCCCTCTCTCTCCTTCCTCCCTCCCTCTCTCCTCCCTCTCTCTCCTCCCAAACACCCACCCACCGTCCCTCTCTCTCTTCCCTCTCTCTCCTCCCTCTCTCTCCTCCCTCCCTCTCTCTCTCCCCTCCCTCCCTCTCTCTCCCCTCCCTCCCTCCCTCTCTCTCTCTCTCTCTCTCTCTCTCTCTCTCTCTCTCTCTCTCTCTCTCTCTCTCTCTCTCTCTCTCTCTCCTCCCTCTCTCTCCCTCTCTCTCCCTCTCTCTCCTCCCTCCCTCCCTCTCTCTCCTCCCACCCTCTCTCTCCCTCCCTCTCTCTCCTCCCACCCTCTCTCTCTCTTCCCTCTCTCCCCACCCCTCTCTCTCTCTCTCTCTCTCTCTCCCTCCCTCTCTCCCTCTCTCTCTTCCCTCTCTCTCCTCCCACCCTCTCTCTCTTCCCTCTCTCTCTTCCCCCCTCTCTCCTCCCTCCCTCCCTCTCCCTCCTCCCACCCTCTCTCTCTCTTCCCTCTCTCTCTTCCCTCTCTCCTCCCTCCCTCCCTCTCTCTCCTCCCACCCTCTCTCTCTCTCTTCCCTCTCTCTCCTCCCACCCTCTCTCTCTCTCTCTTCCCTCTCTCTCCTCCCTCCCTCCCTCTCTCTCCTCCCACCCTCTCTCTCTCTCTTCCCTCTCTCTCCTCCCTCCCTCCCTCTCTCTCCTCCCACCCTCTCTCTCTCTCTTCCCTCTCTCTCCTCCCTCCCTCCCTCTCTCTCCTCCCACCCACCCTCCCTCTCTCTCTTCCCTCTCTCTCCTCCCTCCCTCCCTCTCTCTCCTCCCACCCTCTCTCTCTCTCTTCCCTCTCTCTCCTCCTTCCCTCTCTCTCCTCCCTCCCTCTCTCCCAGGTATGAAATCTAAGGTGGATGAGCTAAAGGCAGCGTATGACCGTGAGGAGTGTCCGTGCTTGGAGCAGTATGACCCTCACACCGTAGCCAGCCTGTTGAAACAGTTCCTCCGAGAGCTGCCTGAGAACCTGCTGGGACGAGACCTGGCTCAAGGCTTTGAGGACGCCTGCAGTCGATCAGCCGAGGCTGAGAAGGTGAGAGGACAGTATGAACTGAACTGGATAGTGATGGGGGACTAAATCAATACGGTTACATATCGGGATATCATTTTTGACGATATATTTGTATCGAATTATTGTTTTTTGCGCTAGTTGGCTGTACCTGCACTAAAACTAATTTTTCCTTCATAGCTTGATCTCCATCTTCTTTTTAAATAAGGAACCAATTTGTTTTCAGCACTTTTATTGCCATGACTGATCTAAGCTAGTTTTGTCATGGCTCTCTCTAGTCCCTCTGCAGCAGACCTATAGTGAGCAAGATGTTTAGAACATCGAATCGCAATAAAATCACAGTATGGAATCCCAATACATATAGAATCATGAGAATCGCAATACATATCGTATCGGCAGCTAAGTATCGTGATAATATCATATCGTGAGGACCCTGGCAATTCCAAGCCCTAGACATGGGTCAAATTCCAAAATGTCAAATACTTTAGAAACCTTGAGCTGCACGTGATTTAGTTTTCCTGGTAAAACAGAACCAATCGAGTAGCCTCAATAAGTGCAAACTCCAAACCAAATCAAGCACTTTTCAAATAACAGCGAGTTCATCGGCAACATCTGGCAATTTGAAGAAATATCGGATAAAGTTGTTTTTGAATGTTTTGAACGATCAAGATGGATGTAAAGGTGACAGAGTTCTAAAACGGTGTTTTATTTGTCAGGTGACAGAGTTCTAAAACTGTGTTTTATTTGTCAGGTGACAGAGTTCTAAAACGGTGTTTTATTTGTCAGGTGACAGAGTTCTAAAACGGTGTTTTATTTGTCAGGTGACAGAGTTCTAAAACGGTGTTTTATTTGTCAGGTGACAGAGTTCTAAAACGGTGTTTTATTTGTCAGGTGACAGAGTTCCAGCGTCTCTTAGTGGAGGTGCCCCCTGGCAGCCGTCTGCTCCTGTCCTGGCTGGTCACTCACTTGGACCATGTTATCACAAGAGAGACCGACACCAAGATGAATATCTAGAATATATCCATCGTACTCAACCCCACTGTACAGGTAATAATAATAATTTTATTTGTGGAGCGTTTTTTATTACATACAGGAATCACAACACAGCTCTGTACAGGGAGGAGAGGAGAGGAGGAGAGGAGGAGACAGCTCTGTACAGGGAGGAGAGAAGGAGACAGCTCTGTACAGGGAGGAGAGGAGGAGACAGCTCTGTACAGGGAGGAGAGGAGGAGACAGCTCTGTACAGGGAGGAGAGGAGAGGAGGAGACAGCTCTGTATAGGGAGGAGAGGAGAGGAGGAGACAGCTCTGTACAGGGAGGAGAGGAGGAGACAGCTCTGTACAGGGAGGAGAGGAGGAGACAGCTCTGTACAGGGAGGAGAGGAGAGGAGGAGACAGCTCTGTACAGGGAGGAGAGGAGAGGAGGAGACAGCTCTGTACAGGGAGGAGAGGAGAGGAGGAGACAGCTCTGTACAGGGAGGAGAGGAGAGGAGGAGACAGCTCTGTACAGGGAGGAGAGGAGAGAAGGAGACAGCTCTGTACAGGGAGGAGAGGAGGAGGAGACAGCTCTGTACAGGGAGGAGAGGAGAGGAGGAGACAGCTCTGTACAGGGAGGAGAGGAGAGGAGGAGACAGCTCTGTACAGGGAGGAGAGAAGAGGAGGAGACAGCTCTGTACAGGGAGGAGAGGAGAGAAGGAGACAGCTCTGTACAGGGAGGAGAGGAGGAGGAGACAGCTCTGTACAGGGAGGAGAGAAGGAGACAGCTCTGTACAGGGAGGAGAGGAGAGGAGGAGACAGCTCTGTACAGGGAGGAGAGGAGAGAAGGAGACAGCTCTGTACAGGGAGGAGAGGAGGAGAGGAGACAGCTCTGTACAGGGAGGAGAGAAGGAGACAGCTCTGTACAGGGAGGAGAGGAGAGGAGGAGACAGCTCTGTATAGGGAGGAGAGGAGGAGACAGCTCTGTACAGGGAGGAGAGGAGGAGAGGAGACAGCTCTGTATAGGGAGGAGAGGAGAGGAGGAGACAGCTCTGTACAGGGAGGAGAGGAGAGGAGGAGACAGCTCTGTATAGAGAGGAGAGGAGGAGACAGCTCTGTACAGGGAGGAGAGGAGAGGAGGAGACAGCTCTGTACAGGGAGGAGAGGAGAGGAGGAGACAGCTCTGTACAGGGAGGAGAGGAGAGGAGGAGACAGCTCTGTACAGGGAGGAGAGGAGGAGACAGCTCTGTACAGGGAGGAGAGGAGAGGAGGAGACAGCTCTCTATAGGGAGGAGAGGAGAGGAGGAGACAGCTCTGTACAGGAGGGAGAGGAGGAGACAGCTCTGTACAGGAGGGAGAGGAGGAGACAGCTCTGTACAGGGAGGAGAGGAGAGGAGGAGACAGCTCTGTATAGGGAGGAGAGGAGAGGAGGAGACAGCTCTGTACAGGGAGGAGAGGAGAGGAGGAGACAGCTCTGTATAGGGAGGAGAGGAGAGGAGGAGACAGCTCTGTACAGGGAGGAGAGGAGAGGAGGAGACAGCTCTGTACAGGGAGGAGAGGAGAGGAGGAGACAGCTCTGTACAGGGAGGAGAGGAGAGGAGGAGACAGCTCTGTACAGGGAGGAGAGAAGGAGAGGTGTGTAGAGTGAGGGAGAGAGAACAGTCCTCAGTGAAACCCTGGCCCAGTTCCGTAGGGCTAATATACTTCCACAGGAGAACTATTTTGGGTTCTCTAGTTCCACTGAACCTGGACTAGCAGACTTCATTATCAGCACTACCAACTACTAGACTTTAGCTCAGAGGGCTAACACTGTGTCAGGGCAATTTATTGAATATGCATGTGACCTGTCTGTCTGTTCCGCTGTCCTCTCTCCTCCAGATTGGGAACAGGGTCCTGTACGTGTTCTTCACCCACGTCCGGGAGCTGTTTGGGGAGGTGTTCCTGAGACCCGTGTCCCGCCCCTCCGCTGGTCCAATGCTGCCACCATGCCGGCCCTGCCTGAGACGCAGGACAGCATCAAGGAGGAGATACGACGACAGGTGTGTTTATACTAACCCATAATGAACAGAATGCAGTATTTATTCAACCTTTGTGACACTATGGTTTAATGTTTCTGCTGCGTCCTCATTCCACTGACTGAACATATAGATTTCGCAAGAAATGAATAGCTCAAAATGGGGAAATACAATGGGGGGAAAAAAAAGTATTTAGTCAGCCACCAATTGTGCAAGTTCTCCCACTTAAAAAGATGAGAGAGGCCTGTAATTTTCATCATAGGTACACGTCAACTATGACAGACAAATTGAGAAAACAAAATCCAGAAAATCACATTGTAGGATTTTTTATGAATTGATTTGCAAATTATCACCTACAAACAAGCAAGATTTCTGGCTCTAACAGACCTGTAACTTCTTCTTTAAGAGGCTCCTCTGTCCTCCACTCGTTACCTATATTAATGGCACCTGTTTGAACGTGTTATCAGTATAAAAGACACCTGTCCACAACCTCAAACAGTCACACTCCAAACTCCACTATGGCCAAGACCAAAGAGCTGTCAAAGGACACCAGAAACAAAATTGTAGACGTGCACCAGGCTGGGAAGACTGAATCTGCAATAGGTAAGCAGCTTGGTTTGAAGAAATCAACTGTGGGAGCAATTATTAGGAAATGGAAGACATACAAGACCACTGATAATCTCCCTCGATCTGGGGCTCCACGCAAGATCTCACCCCGTGGGGTCAAAATGATCACAAGAACGGTGAGCAAAAATCCCAGAACCACACGGGGGGACCTAGTGAATGACCTGCAGAGAGCTGGGAACAAAGTAACAAAGCCTACCATCAGTACGCCGCCAGGGACTCAAATCCTGCAGTGCCAGACATGTCCCCCTGCTTAAGCCAGTACATGTCCAGGCCCGTCTGAAGTTTGCTAGAGTGCATTTGGATGATCCAGAAGAGGATTGGGAGAATGTCATATGGTCAGATGAAACCAGAATATAACTTTTTGGTAAAAACTCAACTCGTCGTGTTTGGAGGACAAAGAATGCTGAGTTGCATCCAAAGAACACCATACCTACTGTGAAGCATGGGGGTGGAAACATCATGCTTTGGGGCTGTTTTTCTGCAAAGGGACCAGGACGACTGATCCGTGTAAAGGAAAGAATGAATGGGGCCATGTATCGTGAGATTTTGAGTGAAAACCTCCTTCCATCAGCAAGGGCATTGAAGATGAAATGTGGCTGGGTCTTTCAGCATGACAATGATCCCAAACACACCGCCCGGGCAACGAAGGAGTGGCTTTGTAAGAAGCATTTCAAGGTCCTGGAGTGGCCTAGCCAGTCTCCAGATCTCAACCCCATAGAAAATCTTTGGAGGGAGTTGAAAGTCTGTGTTGCCCAGCGACAGTCCCAAAACATCACTGCTCTAGAGGAGATCTGCATGGAGGAATGGGCCAAAATACCAGCAACAGTGTGTGAAAACCTTATGAAGACTTACAGAAAACGTTTGACCTGTGTCATTGCCAACAAAGGGTATATAACAAAGTATTGAGAAACTTTTGTTATTGACCAAATACTTATTTTCCACCATCTTTTGCAAATAAATTCATAAAAAATCCTACAATGTGATTTTCTGGATTTTTCTTTCTCATTTTGTCTGTCATAGTTGACGTGTACCTATGATGATAAATTACAGGCCTCTCTCATCTTTTTAAGTGGGAGAACTTGCACAATTGGTGGCTGACTAAATACTTTTTTTCCCCACTGTACATTTATTTATATGGAAGTACACATTTCTTTCCAGCTTTACCTCTGTTCATACAGTATGTTTTATTAAGGTGTTATAAACCTTAACGTTATTACATGCCCCCCAGGAGTTCCTGTTGAACTGCCTCCACAGGGACCTCCAGGCTGGGGTTAAAGATCTGTCTAAAGAGGAGAGGCTCTGGGAGGTTCAACGCATCCTCACGGCTCTCAAACGCCAACTACGGGAGGCCAAGAAACAGGCAAGGACACACAACATCGTTAAATATGGCTCCATCTCATCTACAGCGCCTTCGGAAAGTATTCAGACCCCTTGACTTTTTCCACATTTTGTTACGTTACAGCTTTATTCTAAAATGGATTAAATCTAAACCAAATGTTGGCCATTATGGGGTATTGTGTGTAGATGGGTGGGATGTAGGGGGCAGGACCGAGTTTGGGAAACCCTGCTCTAAACTAACCAGCGTGTGTGTGTGTGTGTGTGTGTGTGTGGGATGTGTGTGTAGGATGTGTGGGATGTGTGTGTGTGTGTGTGTGTGGGATGTGTGTGTGTGTGTGTGTGTGTGTGTGTGTGTGTGTCTCTAGGAGTGTGAGACTAAGATAGCCCAGGAGATAGCCAGCCTCTCTAAAGAAGAGATGACTGAGAACGAAGAAGAGGTGGTTAATATCATACTGGCACAGGTATTACACACACACACACACACACACACACACACACAAACTGATCTGTAGTTTATGTTATCTGCTGATGTATGCTGAACAGTACTGATCCCTCCCTCTCTCCCTCCCTCCCTCTCCCCCTCCCTCCCTCCATCTCTCCCTCCCTCCCTCCCTCCCTCCCTCCCTCCCTCCCTCCCTCCTCCCCTCCCTCCCCTCCCCCTCCCTCCCTCCCTCCCTCCCTCCCCTCTCCCTCCCTCCATCTCTCCCTCCCTCCCTCCCTCTCTCTCCCTCTCTCCCTATCTCTCTCTCTCTCTCCCTCTCCCTCTCTCCCTTCCTCTCCAGGAGAATGAGATCCTGACAGAGCAGGAGGAGCTGATATCTCTGGAGGAGGTGTTGAGGAGGCAGATATCTACAGAGAAGGGGGGAGATCGAGAGGCTGAGGGCCGAGATCGCTGACATACAGAGGTCAGAACGCTGACATATAGATCGCTGACATACGGAGGTCAGAACGCTGACATATAGATCGCTGACATACAGAGGTCAGAACGCTGACATATAGATCGCTGACATACAGAGGTCAGAACGCTGACATATAGATCGCTGACATACAGAGGTCAGAACGCTGACATATAGATCGCTGACATACAGAGGTCAGAACTGAGCTACTGCAACACTGGTCATGACCACATGAGCGTTGAGTCACGGTAATGTCCTCCTATTCTGCTCTGTGTGACCATCAGGTCGCTAAAGAATGGCCTGGTACTCAGGGCTCCTTTGTCCCTCCAATCACTCTGACATCAATGCAAATGCATTCCAAAATCACATCAAACACTTCATGATTGAATTTGAATAATCTGAATGATGTGGATAAAGGGTGATGGGAGTTAGAGGTTCTGTTCCGAAATGGACCCGGGACTTTCCCAGACTGACACAATATGCACAAATTATTTGTTTAAACATAGAGATCCGGTCGGGTCCACACCCGGTTCAATCCGAGTGAGGGGAGCAGCAGAAAAGCCATTTGTTTTGGTACTTTGTTAACCGTAGGGAGCAGGGTGGTAGGGAGCAGGGTGGTAGGGAACAGGGAGCAGGGTGGCAGGGAGCAGGGTGGTAGGGAGCAGGGTGGTAGGGAGCAGGGTGGTAGGGAACAGGGAGCAGGGTGGTAGGGAGCAGGGTGGTAGGGAGCAGGGTGGTAGGGAGCAGGAAGCAGGGTGGTAGGGAGCAGGGTGGTAGGGAGCAGGGTGGTAGGGTGGTAGGGAGCAGGGTGGTAGGGAGGCAAGGAGCAGGGTGGCAGGGAGCAGGGTGGTAGGGAGCAGGGTGGTAGGGAGCAGGGTGGTAGGGAGGTAGGGAGCAGGGTGGTAGGGAGCAGGGTGGCAGGGTGGTAGGGAGCAGGGTGGCAGGGAGCAGGGTGGTAGGGAGCAGGGTGGCAGGGAGCAGGGTGGCAGGGTGGTAGGGAGCAGGGTGGTAGGGTGGTAGGGAGCAGGGTGGTAGGGAGCAGGGTGGTAGGGTGGCAGAGAGCAGGGTGGTAGGGAGCAGGGTGGTAGGGTGGTAGGGAGCAGGGTGGTAGGGAGCAGGGTGGTAGGGTGGCAGAGAGCAGGGTGGCAGGGAGCAGGGTGGTAGGGAGCAGGGTGGTAGGGAGCAGGGTGGTAGGGAGCAGGGTGGTAGGGTGGCAGGGAGCAGGGTGGTAGGGAGCAGGGTGGTAGGGAGCAGGGTGGCAGGGAGCAGGGTGGTAGGGAGCAGGGTGGCAGGGAGCAGGGTGGTAGGGTGGCAGGTGGTAGGGTGGCAGGGAGCAGGGTGGCAGGGAGCAGGGTGGCAGGGAGCAGGGTGGTAGGGAACAGGGTGGTAGGGAACAGGGTGGCATGGAGCAGGGTGGTAGGGAGCAGGGTGGTAGGGAGCAGGGTGGCAGGGAGCAGGGTGGTAGGGAGCAGGGTGGTAGGGTGGTAGGGAGCAGGGTGGTAGGGAGCAGGGTGGCAGGGTGGTAGGGAGCAGGGTGGTAGGGAGGCAGGGAGCAGGGTGGCAGGGAGCAGGGTGGTAGGGAGCAGGGTGGCAGGGAGCAGGGTGGCAGGGAGCAGGGTGGTAGGGAGCAGGGTGGTAGGGAGCAGGGTGGTAGGGAGCAGGGTGGCAGGGTGGTAGGGAGCAGGGTGGCAGGGTGGTAGGGAGCAGGGTGGTAGGGAGCAGGGTGGCAGGGTGGTAGGGAGCAGTGTGGTAGGGAGCAGGGTGGTAGGGAGCAGGGTGGCAGGGTGGTAGGGAGCAGGGTGGTAGGGTGGTAGGGAGCAGGGTGGTAGGGAGCAGGGTGGCAGGGTGGTAGGGAGCAGGGTGGTAGGGTGGTAGGGAGCAGGGTGGTAGGGAGCAGGGTGGTAGGGTGGCAGGGAGCAGGGTGGCAGAGAGCAGGGTGGCAGGGAGCAGGGTGGTAGGGAGCAGGGTGGTAGGGAGCAGGGTGGTAGGGAGCAGGGTGGTAGGGTGGTAGGGAGCAGTGTGGCAGGGAGCAGGGTGGCAGGGAGCAGGGTGGTAGGGAGCAGGGTGGCAGGGTGGTAGGGAGCAGGGTGGTAGGGAGCAGGGTGGCAGGGAGCAGGGTGGCAGGGAGCAGGGTGGTAGGGAGCAGGGTGGTAGGGAGCAGGGTGGTAGGGAGCAGGGTGGTAGGGAGCATGGTGGTAGGGAGCAGGGTGGTAGGGAGCAGGGTGGCAGGGAGCAGGGTGGTAGGGAGCAGGGTGGTAGGGAACAGGGTGGTAGGGAGCAGGGTGGTAGTGTGGTAGGGAGCAGGGTGGTAGGGTGGTAGGGAGCAGGGTGGCAGGGAGCAGGGTGGTAGGGAGCAGGGTGGTAGGGTGGTAGGGAGCAGGGTGGTAGTGTGGTAGGGAGCATGGTGGTAGGGAGCAGGGTGGTAGGGAGCAGGGTGGCAGGGTGGTAGGGAGCAGGGTGGTAGGGAGCAGGGTGGTAGTGTGGTAGGGAGCATGGTGGTAGGGAGCAGGGTGGTAGGGAGCAGGGTGGCAGGGTGGTAGGGAGCAGGGTGGCAGGGAGCAGGGTGGTAGGGAACAGGGTGGTAGGGAGCAGGGTGGTAGGGAACAGGGTGGCAGGGTGGTAGGGAGCAGGGTGGTAGGGAGCAGGGTGGCAGGGTGGTAGGGAGCAGGGTGGTAGGGTGGTAGGGAGCAGGGTGGTAGGGAGCAGGGTGGTAGGGAGCAGGGTGGCAGGGTGGTAGGGAGCAGGGTGGTAGGGAGCAGGGTGGTAGGGAGCAGGGTGGCAGGGTGGTAGGGAGCAGGGTGGTAGGGTGGTAGGGAGCAGGGTGGTAGGGAGCAGGGTGGTAGGGAGCAGGGTGGCAGGGTGGTAGGGAGCAGGGTGGTAGGGTGGTAGGGAACAGGGTGGTAGGGAGCAGGGTGGTAGGGTGGTAGGGAGCAGGGTGGTAGGGAGCAGGGTGGCAGGGTGGTAGGGAGCAGGGTGGTAGGGAGCAGGGTGGTAGGGAGCAGGGTGGCAGGGTGGTAGGGAGCAGGGTGGTAGGGTGGTAGGGAGCAGGGTGGTAGGGAGCAGGGTGGTAGGGAACAGGGTGGCAGGGTGGTAGGGAGCAGGGTGGTAGGTGGCAGGGAGCAGGGTGGCAGGGAGCAGGGTGGTAGGGAGCAGGGTGGCAGGGAGCAGGGTGGTAGGGAGCAGGGTGGGGTGGTAGGGTGGTAGGGAGCAGGGTGGTAGGGAGCAGGGTGGTAGGGAGCAGGGTGGTAGGGAATAGGGTGGTAGGGAGCAGGGTGGTAGGGAGCAGGGTGGCAGGGAGCAGGGTGGCAGGGAGCAGGGTGGTAGGGAGCAGGGTGGCAGGGAGCAGGGTGGCAGGGAGCAGGGTGGTAGGGAGTAGGGTGGTAGGGAGCAGGGTGGCAGGGAGCAGGGTGGTAGGGAGCAGGGTGGTAGGGAGCAGGGGAGGGGCCGTGTGGTGTGGTCACTGTGAGGCACACAGAGAGAGAGAGAGACGGCAAGCACTGTTAACTCGAGCTAGATTAACTAGACAAACTAGACTAACTTCTTGCTAGTCATCCCATCTGATTACATAGTACCTGTCTTGACTTCATCAAACCAAGAGAAGCTAGTTAAGCTAGCTAGCCAGCTAGGCTAATTGAGGCTAGCCTTCATAACGTTACTGCGCTTCACCCCGTCCTACAGTTTACAAATAATAACAACTCCGTTCAGATTATTACAACGTGTTGGCTTTAGGTCGTTGTAGCCTTTGCTTCTCATTTCACTTTTAATTCTGTCATTTTAATTCCATCTTCCGGTCATTAAATAACTTGCTTCCCACACAAGCAGAGCAGCAATGCAATTTTCTCTAAATCCGCGGGAAGCTCAAGGAACAGAGCGCTTGCCTTTTGTGACTTTTCCAAATCATCAATATAGAGTTGTGTGTGTATATATGTATATATATATATATATATATATATATATATATATATATATATATATATATATATATATATATATATATATTTACATTTTAGTCATTTAGCAGACGCTCTTATCCAGAGCGACTTATAGTTAGTGAGTGCATACATATTTGTTTTGAATTTTTCATACTGCCCCCCGTGGGAATCGAACCCACAACCCTGGCGTTGCAAACGCAATGCTCTACCAACTGAGCTACATCCCTGCCGGCCATTCCCTCCCCTACCCTGGACGACGCTGGGCCAATTGTGCGTCTCCCAGTCGCGGCCGGCTACGACAGAGCCTGGATTCTAACCAGGATCTCTAGTGGCACTGCGATGCAGTGCCTCTTAGACCACTGCGCCGGGAGGCGATATATAATGCTCAAATGATCACTTTCTAAGACATGAGGTTTGTAGGCCTATCACAACTAAAGTTACAAATAAACTCTAAATGAAGCGTACAGGACCTGTTTCAAATTATCACTCAACACAGAATAGCCAGCTCCATGTGTGCACTTGTCTCGCTCTGCAAATGTTTGAGAACAATATCCCTTTCTACACTGAACAAAAAATATAAACGCAACATGTAAAGTGTTGGTCTCATGTTTCATGAGCTGAAATAAAAAATCACAGAAATCTTCCATATGCACAAAAAAAGCATATTTCTCTCAAATGCATATCAAGAAGCTGATTAAACAGCATGATCATTACACAGGTGCACCTTGTGCTGGGGACAATAAAAGGCCACTCTAAAATGTGCAGTTTTGTCACACAACACAATGCCACAGATGTCTCAAGTTGAGGGAGCATGCAGTTGGCATACTTGACCGCAGGAAGGTCCACCAGAGCTGTTGCCAGAGAACAGAATGTTAATTTCTCTACCATAAGCCGCCTCCAACGTCGTTTTAGAGAATTTGGCAGTACGTCCAAATGGCCTCACAACCGCAAACCACGTGTAAACACGCCAGCCCAGGACCTGCGGGATCGTCTGAGGCGGGGTGGGGAGTTGTTGAGGAGTATTTCTGTCTACAATAAAGCCCTTTTGTGGGGAAAAACTAATTCTGATTGGCTGGGCCTGGCTCCCCAGTGGTTGGGCCTATGCCCTTCAAGGCCCACCCATGGCTCCACCCCTGCCAATCCTTAGATTAGGGCCTAATTTATTTATTTCAATTGACTGATTTCCTTATATGAACTTTAACTCAGTAAAATCTTTGAAATTGTTGCATTTATATTTTTGTTCAGTATATTATATTCAGCTATGTTGACTTATATTTGTTTGACTATAAAATCCTGTAATATAATATATACAGTGCCTTCAGAAAGTATTCATACTCCTTGACTTATTCCACATTTTGTTGGTACAGCCTGAATCAAACATTAATTAAATATTATTTTTTTCTCACCCATCTACATGCAATACCCCATAATGACAAAGTGAAAACATGTTTTTAGAAATTTAAGCAAATCTACTTAAAGTGAAATACAGAAATATTTAATTTACATAAATATTCACACCCCTGAGTCAATACATGTTAGAATCCCCTTTGGCAGTGATTACAGCTGTGAGTCTTTCAGGGTCAGTCTCTAGAACGTTCCACACCTGGATTGTGCAACATTTGCATTATTCTTTTCCAAATTCTTCAAGCTCTGTCATGTTGGTTGTTGATCATTGCTAGACAGCCATTTTCAAGTCTTGCCGTAGACTTTCAAGCTGATTTTAAGTGAACTGTAACTAAGCCACTCAGGAACATTCAATGTCGTCTTGGTAAGCAACTCCATTGTAGATTTGGCCTTGTGTTTTAGGATATTATCCTGCTGAAAGGTTAATTCCTCTCCCAGTGTCTGGTGGAAAGCAGACTGAACCAGGTTGTCCTGTAGGATTTTGCCTGTGCTTAGCTGTATTCTGTTTATTTTGATCCTAAAAAACTCCCTAGTCCTTGCCGATGACAAGCACACCCATAACCTGATACCCATTTCGAAAGTTATATCTCTTGAAAAGTTGATTGCTGACATGCAAAACATTTTGGGACTTTAGCAAAAATGGACCAAAAGATAGTTTTGGGATGGAATTTTCCTTTAATCATTGCCATGGACTCAGAACATCCAATGTCATTGTTTATCTATGAACAATTGTAATTTTGAGAGTGAAAAAAAACCCAAAGAAAATCTGAAACCCGAAAAAATACAACTGCGAAACATAACATAATTTGGAAAAATAAAAAACTATTTTGGGGTAAAAAAATCACAGATTTTATAGGGCTTGATGATGAGTTGGTTATCTGAATCAGCTGTGTAGTGCTAGGGCAAAAACCAAAACGTGCACCGGGAGGGGCCCTGGACTGAGGTTCGGAAACCCTGGTCTAGACTATATAGCCATGGACTGAGGTTCGGAAACCCTGGTCTAGACTATATAGAAAGTCGTTGTTATGGTGTGTCTACATGATTTATGTAACTGTCTGTGTCTGTAGTCGTCAGCAGGGTCACAGTGAGACAGAGGAGTCCTCTTCAGACAGTGAGAGTGAGAGTGAAGACGAGGAGGAACTCCAGATGATCCTGGAAGAGCTGCAGAAACAGAATGAAGAACTGGAGGTGAGAGACGGGGGAGGGGGGGAGGGAGGAGAGAGGGAGGGAGGTAGAGAGGGGGAGGGGAGAGGGGAGGGAGGGAGGAGAGAGGGAGGGAGGGAGGAGAGAGGGGGAGGGAGGAGAGAGAGAGGGAGGAGGGGGAGGAGGAGAGAGGGGGAGGAGGAGAGAGAGGAAGAGAGAGAGGGGAAGGGAGGAGAGAGAGGGAGGGAGGAGAGAGGGGAAGGGAGAGAGAGAGAGGAGGAGAGAGAGGGAGGAGGGAGAGAGAGAGGGAGGGAGGAGAAAGGGGGAGGGAGGAGAAAGGGGAGGGAGGGAGGAAGAGAGAAGGAGGAGAGAGGGGAGGGAGGAGAGAGGGGGAGGGAGGAGAGAGAGAGGGAAGGAGAGAGGGGAAGGAGGAGAGAGGAGAGGAGAGAGGGAGGAGGAGAGAGAGAGAGAAGAGAGAGCGAGGGAGGAGAGAGACGGAGGGAGGAGAGAGACGGAGGGAGGAGAGAGGAGAGAGGAGAGGAAGGAAGAGAGAGAGAAGGAGGAGGAGAGAGGAGGAGAGAGGGCGAGGGAGGGAGAGAGGGGGAGGGAGGGAGAGAGGGAGGGAGGAGAGAGGGGAAGGGAGGAGAGAGAGGGAGGGAGGAGAGAGAGGGGGAGGGAGGAGAGAGGGGGGGGAGGAGAGGAAGGAGAGGAGAGAGGGAAGGGAGGAGAGGGAGGAGAGAGGAGGGAGGAGAGAGACGGAGGGAGGAGAGAGGGGGAGGGAGGAGAGAGAGAGGGGGAGGTAGGAGAGAGGGGGATTGCCGAGCTACGTTATGTTATACAGCTTTTATTCTGTGTCATCATACTGACAGAGAAGAGCTTGGACTGGGCTGAGCGGGAGCTGCCCTCCCGTGGGGCTGGGAGGGCCAAGAGACCAGAGGTGGCAGAACGGAGTGCTCTGGTTGGGGTGTAGGGTTGGGAGGGCCAAGAGACCAGAGGTGGCAGAACGGAGTGCTCTGGTTGGGGTGTAGGGTTGGGAGGGCCAAGAGACCAGAGGTGGCAGAACGGAGTGCTCGGGTTGGGGTGTAGGGTTGGGAGGGCCAAGAGACCAGAGGTGGCAGAACGGAGTGCTCGGGTTGGGGTGTAGGGTTGGGAGGGCCAAGAGACCAGAGGTGGCAGAACGGAGTGCTCGGGTTGGGGTGTAGGGTTGGGAGGGCCAAGAGACCAGAGGTGGCAGAACGGAGTGCTCTGGTTGGGGTGTAGGGCTGGGAGGGCCAAGAGACCAGAGGTGGCAGAACGGAGTGCTCTGGTTGGGGTGTAGGGTTGGGAGGGCCAAGAGACCAGAGGTGGCAGAACGGAGTGCTCTGGGTTGGGGTGTAGGGTTGGGAGGGCCAAGAGACCAGAGGTGGCAGAACGGAGTACTCGGTTGGGGTGTAGGGTTGGGAGGGCCAAGAGACCAGAGGTGGCAGAACGGAGTGCTCGGGTTGGGGTGTAGGGTTGGGAGGGCCAAGAGACCAGAGGTGGCAGATCGGAGTACTCGGTTGGGGTGTAGGGCTGGGAGGGCCAAGAGACCAGAGGTGGCAGAACGGAGTGCTCTGGTTGGGGTGTAGGGATGGGAGGGCCAAGAGACCAGAGGTGGCAGAACGGAGTGCTCTGGTTGGGGTGTAGGGTTGGGAGGGCCAAGAGACCAGAGGTGGCAGAACGGAGTGCTCGGGTTGGGGTGTAGGGTTGGGAGGGCCAAGAGACCTGAGGTGGCAGAACGGAGTGCTCTGGTTGGGGTGTAGGGCTGGGAGGGCCAAGAGACCAGAGGTGGCAGAACGGAGTGCTCTGGTTGGGGTGTAGGGATGGGAGGGCCAAGAGACCAGAGGTGGCAGAACGGAGTGCTCTGGTTGGGGTGTAGGGTTGGGAGGGCCAAGAGACCAGAGGTGGCAGAACAGAGTGCTCGGGTTGGGGTGTAGGGTTGGGAGGGCCAAGAGACCTGAGGTGGCAGAACGGAGTGCTCGGGTTGGGGTGTAGGGTTGGGAGGGCCAAGAGACCAGAGGTGGCAGATCGGAGTGCTCGGGTTGGGGTGTAGGGTTGGGAGGGCCAAGAGACCAGAGGTGGCAGATCGGAGTACTCGGTTGGGGTGTAGGGCTGGGAGGGCCAAGAGACCAGAGGTGGCAGAACGGAGTGCTCTGGTTGGGGTGTAGGGATGGGAGGGCCAAGAGACCAGAGGTGGCAGAACGGAGTGCTCTGGTTGGGGTGTAGGGTTGGGAGGGCCAAGAGACCAGAGGTGGCAGAACGGAGTGCTCGGGTTGGGGTGTAGGGTTGGGAGGGCCAAGAGACCTGAGGTGGCAGAACGGAGTGCTCTGGTTGGGGTGTAGGGCTGGGAGGGCCAAGAGACCAGAGGTGGCAGAACGGAGTGCTCTGGTTGGGGTGTAGGGATGGGAGGGCCAAGAGACCTGAGGTGGCAGAACGGAGTACTCGGGTTGGGGTGTAGGGCTGGGAGGGCCAAGAGACCTGAGGTGGCAGAACGGAGTACTCGGTTGGGGTGTAGGGCTGGGAGGGCCAAGAGACCAGAGGTGGCAGAACAGAGTGCTCGGGTTGGGGTGTAGGGCTGGGAGGGCCAAGAGACCTGAGGTGGCAGAACGGAGTGCTCAGGTTGGGGTGTAGGGCTGGGAGGGCCAAGAGACCAGAGGTGGCAGAACAGAGTACTCAGGTTGGGGTGTAGGGTTTGACCATAGCCTGAAGGTAGGGAGGGGCAGTTCCTCTTGCTGTTCCGTAGGTAAGCACCATGGTCTTGTAGTGGATGTGAGCTTTAACTGGAAGCCAGTGGAGTGTGCGGAGGAGGGGGGTTAGATGGGACAACTTGGGAAGGTTGAACACTAGGCGGTCTGCTCTGTTCTGGATAAGTTGCAGGGGTTTGATGGCACAAGCGGGGAGCCCAACCAACAGCTAGTTGCAGTAGTCCAGACGGGAGATGCGCCGCTTCCTGTGTGAGGTAGGGTCATACATGTTGGAGAGCATGAACCTGCAGGAGCGGGTCACTGCTTTGATGATGCAGAGAACGACAGGGTTTTTTGTCCAGGGTCACGCCAAGGTTATTTGCACTCTGGGAGGGTGACACTGTGGAGTTGTCAACCGTGATGGAGAGGTTTTTGAGTGGGCAGGCCTTCCCCGTGAGGAAGAGCAGCTCCGTCTTGTCGAGGTTGAGGTGGGGGGCCGACATCCAAGCTGAGATATCTGCCAGGCACGCAGAGATGCGTGTCGCCACCTGGGTGTTCATAAAGGTGTACCACAGGTGTCGATTTTGGGACCTGTTCTCTTCACTATTTATATAAACAAAAATGGTCAATCTGTTAAAAAATAGTACATTTAATCTATATGAGGATGATGCTATTATGAATGCTACTGCCCTGACTGTTGATCTGTGTCAAAACTACGGTCAGATTTTATAGCTATGCAGGAATCCCTTGCTGATTTAAAACTTGTGCTTAATACGGGCAAAACAAAATATGTGTTTTTTTACTCGTAAGAATGTTTGAGATGAATTACATGTTCACTCTTTAGATGGTTCTCCAATGCTAGTCTACAAGGCTAGTCTCCCAGTCCCTGATGCTGAAAAACGTCCCCACAGCATGATGCCGCCACCACCACGCTTCACCGTAGGGATGGTGCCAGGTTTCCTCCAGACGTGACGCTTGGCATTCAGGCCAAAGAGCACAATCTTGGTTTCATCAGACCAGAGAATCTTGTTTCTCATGGTCTGAGAGTCCTTTAGGTGCCTTTTGGTAAACTCCAAGCGGGCTGTCATGTGCCTTTTACTGAGGAGTGGCTTCCGTCTGGCCACTCTACCATAAAGGCCTGATTGGTGGAGTGCTGCAGAGATGGTTGTCCTTCTGGAAGGTTCTCCCATCTCCACAGAGGTACTCTAGAGCTCTGTCAGAGTGACCATCGGGTTCTTGGTCACCTCCCTGACCAAGGCCCTTCTCCCCCGATTGCTCAGTTTGGCTGGGCAGCCAGCTCTAGGAAGAGTCTTGGTGGTTCCAAACTTCTTCCATTTAAGAATGATGGAGGCCACTGTTGTTGGGGACCTTCAATGCTGCAGAAATGTTTTGGTACCCTACCCCAGATCTGCCTCGACACGATCCTGTCTCGGAGCTCTACGGACAATTCCTTCGACCTCATGGTTTGGTTTTTGCTCTGACATGTACTGTCAACTGTGGGACCTTATATAGACAGGTGTGTGTCTTTCCAAATCCAATCAATTGAATTTACCACAGGTGGACTCCAATCCAGTTGTAGAAACATCTTAAGGATGATCAATGGAAACAGGATGCACCTGAACTCAATTTCGAGTCTCATAGCAAAGGGTCTGAATACTTATGTAAATAAGGTATTTCTGTTTTTTATATTTAATACATTTGCAAAAATGTCTAAAAACCTGTTTACGCTTAGTCATTATGGGGTATTGTTTGTAGATTGATGAGGATAAAAAAAAAATATCTGTTTTAGAATAAGGCTGTAACGTAACAAAATGTGTAAAAAGTCAATGGGTCTGAATACTTTCCGAAGGCAATATATATACACTGCTCAAAAAAATTAAGGGAACACTAAAATAACACATCCTAGATCTGAATGAATGAAATAATCTTATTAAAAACTTTTTTCTTTACATAGTTGAATGTGCTGACAACAAAATCACACAAAAATTATCAATGGAAATCAAATTTATCAACCCATGGAGGTCTGGATTTGGAGTCACCCTCAAAATTAAAGTGGAAAACCACACTACAGGCTGATCCAACTTTGATGTAATGTCCTTAAAACAAGTCAAAATTAGGCTCAGTAGTGTGTGTGGCCTCCACGTGCCTGTATGACCTCCCTACAACGCCTGGGCATGCTCCTGATGAGGTGGCGGATGGTCTCCTGAGGAATCTCCTCCCAGACCTGGACTAAAGCATCCGCCAACTCCTGGACAGTCTGTGGTGCAACGTGGCGTTGGTGGATGGAGCGAGACATGATGTCCCAGATGTGCTCAATTGGATTCAGGTCTGGGGAACAGGCGGGCCAGTCCATAGCATCAATGCCTTCCTCTTGCAGGAACTGCTGACACACTCCAGCCACATGTGGTCTAGCATTGTCTTGCATTAGGAGGAACCCAGGGCCAACCGCACCAGCATATGGTCTCACAAGGGGTCTGAGGATCTCATCTCGGTACCTAATGGCAGTCAGGCTACCTCTGGCTAGCACATGGAGGGCTGTGCGGCCCCCCAAAGAAATGCCACCCCACACCATGACTGACCCACCGCCAAACCGGTCATGCTGGACGATGTTGCAGGCAGCAGAACGTTCTCCACGGCGTCTCCAGACTCTGTCACTTCTCTGTCACGTGCTCAGTGTGAACCTGCTTTCATCTGTGAAGAGCACAGGGCGCCAGTGGCGAATTTGCCAATCTTGGTGTTCTCTGGCAAATGCCAAACGTCCTGCATGGTGTTGGGCTGTAAGCACAACCCCCACCTGTGGACGTCGGGCCCTCATACCACCCTCATGGAGTCTGTTTCTGACCGTTTGAGCAGACACATGCACATTTGTGGCCTGCTGGAGGTCATTTTGCAGGGCTCTGGCAATGCACCTCCTTGCACAAAGGCGAAGGTAGCAGTCCTGCTGCTGGGTTGTTGCCCTCCTACGGCCTCCTCCACGTCTCCTGATGTACTTGCCTGTCTCCTGGTAGCGCCTCCATGCTCTGGACACTACGCTGACAGACACAGCAAACCTTCTTGCCACAGCTCGCATTGATGTGCCATCCTGGATGAGCTGCACTACCTGAGCCACTTGTGTGGGTTGTAGACTCCGTCTCATGCTACCACTAGAGTGAAAGCACCGCCAGCATTCAAAAGTGACCAAAACATCAGCCAGGAAGCATAGGAACTGAGAAGTGGTCTGTGGTCACCACCTGCAGAACCACTTCTTTATTGGGGGTGTCTTGCTAATTGCCTATAATTTCCACCTGTTGTCTATTCCATTTGCACAACAGCATGTGAAATGTATTGTCAATCAGTGTTCCTTCCTAAATGGACAGTTTGATTTCACAGAATTTCACAATGTGACTTGGAGTTACATTGTGTTGTTTAAGTGTGCCCTTTATTTTTTTGAGCAGTGTATATATTGACTTTCAACATGGCACTGTCATAGGATGCCACCTTTTCAATAAGTCAGTTTGTCAAATTTCTGCCCTGCTAGAGCTGCCCCCGATCAACTGTAATTGCTGTTATTGTGAAGTGGAAACGTCTAGGAGCAACAACGGCTCAGCCGTGAGATGGTCTGCATGGAGGCATGAAACACTGTTAAAAATATCAAGACTATTGCCAGCCATTAAAATGCAACTGGTTACCAGGTATTTATTTCAGTCACACTGGTTGAATTTTTGGCTAAAAGGTTACTGAATCGATTTCAAGTCACTGAATCGTTTCGGATCGTATCGTTCTAAATGAACCAATATCGTCCTTGAATCGTATCGACAACCACGAATCGTGATACAAATCGAATCGTTGTTAAAACGAATCGTTACACCCCTAGTCTCAATTCAACCCACTGTAGCCGATTCAGATGGGTCTCAATTCAACCCACTGTAGCCGATTCAGATGGGTCTCAATTCAACCCACTGTAGCCGATTCAGATTGGGCTCAATTCAACCCACTGTAGCCGATTCAGATTGGGCTCAATTCAACCCACTGTAGCCGATTCAGATTGGGCTCAATTCAACCCACTGTAGCCGATTCAGAATGGGCTCAATATAACCCACTGTAGCCGATTCAGATTGGGTTCAATTCAACCCACTGTAGCTGATTCAGGCAGCATCTGGTTTAAGTATCAGACCTCACAGCAGTTCACAACACGTAACGCAAATATTGTATAAGCAGTTTAAATATAGAGGACACCTGACCAATGTTACATTCCTCAAAACTGCATATGAGAGGGTGAACTGGGCCATGGGTGAACTGGGCCATGGGTGAACTGGGCCATGGGTGAACTGGGCCATGGGTAAACTGGGCCATGGGTAAACTGGGCCATGGGTAAACTGGGCCATGGGTGAACTGGGCCATGGGTGAACTGGGCCATGGGTGAACTGGGCCATGGGTGAACTGGGCCATGGGTAAACTGGGCCATGGGTGAACTGGGCCATGGGTGAACTGGACCATGGGTGAACTGGGCCATGGATGAACTGGGCGATGGGTGAAAACATATGTATAGTAGACCTACAGTAGCCTGAAATCCAGACCTGTTTTGTGCTATCATTCCACTCCTTGTTCTCGGTGTCATTGCCAAACAATGGCATGACAAGGAGTGTCTAGGGGTGGAATGTTAGCACAAACAGACTGGTACCCAGGCTAGACCTACAGATATGGGGAGACATAATGTCTACAGTAGATGCAGAGATACGGTACGGAGACAGCTGAGCTGGCTAACAAAGGCTAGGAGACAGCTGAGCTGGCTAACAAAGGCTAGGAGACAGCTGAGCTGGCTAACAAAGGCTAGGAGACAGCTGAGCTGGCTAACAAAGGCTAGGAGACAGCTGAGCTGGCTAACAAAGGCTAGGAGACAGCTGGGATGGCTAACAAAGGCTAGGAGACAGCTGAGCTGGCTAACAAAGGCTAGGAGACAGCTGAGCTGGCTAACAAAGGCTAGGAGACAGCTGAGCTGGCTAACAAATGCTAGGAGACAGCTGAGCTGGCTAACAAAGGCTAGGAGACAGCTGAGCTGGCTAACAAAGGCTAGGAGACATCTGAGCTGGCTAACAAAGGCTAGGAGGCAGCTGAGCTGGCTAACAAAGGCTAGGAGGCAGCTGAGCTGGCTAACAAAGGCTAGGAGACAGCTGAGCTGGCTAACAAAGGCTAGGAGACAGCTGAGCTGGCTAACAAAGGCTAGGAGACAGCTGGGATGGCTAACAACAATTACATTTTACATTTTAGTCATTTAGCAGACGCTCTTATCCAGAGCGACTTACAGTTAGTGAGTGCATACATTATTTTATTTTTTATACCCCCCGTGGGAAACGAACCCACAACCCTGGCATTGCAAACGCCATGCTCTACCAACTGAGCTACATCCCTGCCGGCCATTCCCTCCCCTACCCTGGACAACGCTGGGCCAATTGTGCGCCACCCCATGGGTCTCCCGGTCGCGGCCGGCTACGACAGAGCCTGGACAGCTGAGCTAGCTAAAAAAGGCTAGGAGACAGCTGAGCTGGCTAACAAAGGCTAGGAGACAGCTGAGCCGGCTAACAAAGGCTAGGAGACAGCTGAGCTGGCTAACAAAGGCTAGGAGACAGCTGAGCTGGCTAACAAAGGCTAGGAGACAGCTGAGCTGGCTAACAAAGGCTAGGAGACAGCTGAGCTGGCTAACAAAGGCTAGGAGACAGCTGAGCTGGCTAACAAAGGCTAGGAGACAGCTGAGCTGGCTAACAAAGGCTAGGAGACAGCTGAGCTGGCTAACAAAGGCTAGGAGACAGCTGAGCTGGCTAACAAAGGCTAGGAGACAGCTGAACTGGCTAACAAAGGCTAGGAGACAGCTGAGCTGGCTAACAAAAGGCTAGGAGACAGCTGAGCCGGCTAAAAAAGGCTAGGAGACAGCTGAGCTGGCTAACAAAGGCTAGGCAACTGATGTCACAATCCCATGGAATTTAACTGAGAGGAATGTAAAGGTGTTGGGAAAGGTGAAGCTACCCTTCCTACATTGTGTCTCCATTGGTAAACTAGGTGGGTGGAGTCATAACATACAATGGTAGAGTGGGTGGAGTCATAACATACATTGGTAGAGTGGGCGGAGTCATAACATACATTGGTAGAGTGGGTGGAGTCATAATATACATTGGTAGAGTGGGTGGAGTCATAATATACAATGGTAGAGTGGGTGGAGTCATAACATACAATGGTAGAGTGGGTGGAGTCATAATATACAATGGTAGAGTGGGTGGAGTCATAATATAGATTGGTAGAGTGGGTGGAGTCATAGCATACATTGGTAGAGTAGGTGGAGTCATAGCATACATTGGTAGAGTGGGTGGAGTCATAACATACAATGGTAGAGTGGGTGGAGTGGGTGGAGTCATAATATACAATGGTAGAGTGGGTGGAGTCATAAAATCCATTGGTAGAGTGGGTGGAGTCATAATATACATTGGTAGAGTGGGTGGAGTCATAATATACAATGGTAGAGTGGGTGGAGTCATAAAATCCATTGGTAGAGTGGGTGGAGTCATAATATACATTGGTAGAGTGGGTGGAGTCATAATATACAATGGTAGAGTGGGTGGAGTCATAATATACAATGGTAGAGTGGGTGGAGTCATAACATACATTGGTAGAGTGGGCGGAGTCATAACATACATTGGTAGAGTGGGTGGAGTCATAACATACATTGGTAGAGTGGGTGGAGTCATAATATACAATGGTAGAGTGGGTGGAGTCATAATAGACAATGGTAGAGTGGGTGGAGTCATAATATACAATGGTAGAGTGGGTGGAGTCATAATATACAATGGTAGAGTGGGTGGAGTCATAATATACATTGGTAGAGTGGGTGGAGTGGGTGGAGTCATAATATACAATGGTAGAGTGGGTGGAGTCATAACATACAATGGTAGAGTGGGTGGAGTCATAACATACATTGGTAGAGTGGGTGGAGTCATAACATACATTGGTAGAGTGGGTGGAGTCATAATATACATTGGTAGAGTGGGTGGAGTCATAACATACAATGGTAGAGTGGGTGGAGTCATAATATACAATGGTAGAGTGGGTGGAGTCATAATATACATTGGTAGAGTGGGTGGAGTCATAATATACATTGGTAGAGTGGGTGGAGTCATAACATACATTGGTAGAGTGGGTGGAGTCATAATATACATTGGTAGAGTGGGTGGAGTCATAATATACATTGGTAGAGTGGGTGGAGTCATAACATACATTGGTAGAGTGGGTGGAGTCATAATATACATAATTCTAAAGTCTTAAGTCATAGAGGAGTTGGCATGAACTGATAGCAGACATGTACATGATTCTACACATTTCCCTAAAACACACCCCTGTAGTCATAGGTTGCATCCTGAGTGAAGAGACCAAAGGTAGGCTATAAAAGGTGGAGGCTTGATGTTTAGCAACACATTTATCAGCACAGCGTTGGAGAGGTAAGTCATACCTGAACCTACATTTACCTTTATGTTAAAACATTCACACCTATAATATGTTTTCATGATATCAGTGTTCACTCCGTAGAGTCATATCTTGTTTATTTCTAATTCCCTTTTTAAAATCAATAATTCAAATTGATCTTGTATTGATTTCACTTCACAGTCTACATTAGCATGAAAATAAAGCCAGTCTGCATTTTGTCTAATGTATTTCTGATCAGTATTGTGCCGTTTTTTCATATAGCTATTAAAGTTTCTTAAACGGCTGGCTACTTACTCAGCATTTTACAGCACTCTGTTGCTTCGTTCTGTTTGTCAGTATGAGAATTCATCATGAAAGCTTGTCTGTTGAAGATCCAAATGTAAATGTTGCAGTTTATTCAAATGCATATTCTTAGGAATCAAAACTGACTGTAATTTGAAGAAATTAAATGAGTTTCACTTTCCCACATGCTCCACAACAACCTTTATATAAGTTTATACCTCATGGGTTTACCTCAGATTAAATAGTTAATTCAAGTTAATCGCAATGTTTACAGATCACTACCTGTTCTCTCCTCTCAGGTTGACACATCACCAGCAAGATGAAGATAGTGATATTGGCTGTAACACTAGCCCTGGTGTAGGCTAGTGGTGGGTCCCGTCTGTCTGTCACTGATTAACTACTGAGTAAACACAGTCTTTTAACCCCTCCTGTCCTGTGGTGCTGGTGAAGCTCTGGAGCTGTCTCGTAATGCTGCATTCATGACATGTTCGGAACTAGAAGACTCGGAAATGTTAAGACTTGGAAACTCGTAGAAAAACGACACTGGTTTTTTCCACTCTGAAAGTATCAGAATCGACCAATAGAAAGCTCCACGCAAATAACTTACATTCATTTGAACTCAGACGTTCAGAGTTTCCCCTCCCTGGCTTTTTACCTCCCGATTCAAGGAATCCTCCACCTGTGATTTTTGAAAAACCCGGGGAAAATTGCCAATCCTAATCTTTAACCAATGAGTCCCTGACCAATATGGCCGACCCCACGGCCGACGTACGTTCTAGTGTTCCTATAACATCGCTACAAGTTCTATGGTTCTCCTAACCCAGTGATATGGTGTGTGTTTGTAACCTAGGTGAAGCGCTGGACTGCCTGCGCTGTGTCCCAGCTCAGGCAGGAGGAGAATGTGAGGTGACAGTAGAAACCTGCCCCCCAGAGAAGGACGGCTGTGCAGCCGCCAAGTTCCTCAGAGCGCCATGTAAGTACCGTGACTGGCCGTGTGTCACCAGATGTTAGCCCGCTGAGCTAAAGCCTAAATATTAAAAAGCAGATTTGACAAAAAAGAGTCATGTCGTGCTGAATGTTACGTTACTTGGAAAAACAGCGTTGGATGTCATGTCACACAAAGTTCTGTGAAAAAGGAAAGGAAAGCCGCACACTCTAGGAGCTCAGATGCAATAATTTAATATCCTAATAACCAACGTTTGGACAGACAAGCTGTCTTCATCAGGGTATAATGACAAACACTGAGGGTCACTAGTTTATATAGTGTCAAACGACACACGCAGGTGTCTGTAATCATGGCCGGGTGTGGCCTGATAGCATTGGCCAATTCACAGATAAAAACAACATACAAAAAAACATGGATAGCATATGATCATAGATACTTGGCTACATAGGCCCACAAACATTTACAATGAATAGCAAAATCACAAGAATGGCTTCGAATCAAAGTCTACGTTGCATTTTTGCATGTTGTTTTTATCTGTGAATTGGCCAATGCTATTAGGCCACACCCGGCCATGATTACAGACACCTGCGTGTGTCCTTTGACACTATATAAACTAGTGACCCTCAGTGTTTGTCATTATACCCTGATGAAGACAGCTTGTCTGTCCAAACGTTGGTTATTAGGATATTAAATTATTGCATCTGAGCTCCTAGAGTGTGCGGCTTTCCTTTCCTTTTTCACAGAACTTTGTGTGACATGACATCCAACGCTGTTTTTCCAAGTAACGTAACATTCAGCACGACATTACTCTTTTTTTGTCAAATCTGCTTTTTAATATTTAGGCTTATTAGGATATTAAATTATTGCATCTGAGCATCCTAGAGTGTGCTTCTATCCTTTCCTTTTTCAAGTGTCCTACGCCGTCAGCCAGCACCTTGCCTAAACAGGGGTGCGTTTCTTTCACCTTTAACACAAAGTTCTGTGCCCCGTATTCACAAAGCGTCTCGCAGTTAGAGGTGCAGTTTTATATCATAATAAATACGATTATATGGACTTATCCTAGATCACCACCATTCCTACTCTGTGACGCTGTGTGGATACAGGCCCTGGTCAGAATAATCAAGAATAAAAGGGTTACAATACAGACTAAAGTCAACAGTTAACAGCTGTCACATAGTAACATAACATTGTCATTTCTTTTCTCTCTCAGTTAGCCATTTCCAGAGATGCATGGACATGTCGGGCTGTAAGCAGTTCCAAACCAACGCTTTCATCAACGTGAAGTGTTGTGACACTGAGAAGTGCAACACGTTCTAGACTATTCTGCTGTGACAAGACGGATTCAGATCAGTAAAGAAACGATTAGAGGGCGCAGCATCCCACTGGGCACACATCGGTTGAATCAATGTTGTCGTTTCCACGTCATTTCAACGACATTACGTTGAACCAACGTGGAATAGACATTGAATTGACGTACGTGGCCAGTTGGATCCTACCCCTCACATCAACATTCTAATTTATCAACAATTATTTGACTTAAAATAAATCAAACTTTGAAACCCTTTTTTTTTTGTTGCTTTGAGCTTAAATTCCGGGTAGGCTAAACGTATTTTGCAAAAATGATTGAATCTGAGCAAAGTTGATCAATCGTCATTATTGGAATGATACAACATACAATCCTGAAATACATCATCACTTTTCACTTTAATGATTACAATCAAAAATAACATTTGCGCACCATTTTCAACATTAGAAAATGGGATGTAGATTTTTTGGCTGATGACAATAACAGCTAGGAAAAAATAACATCCGACTGACAACGATGGGGGAGATAAAGTAGAACAAGAAAGAGCTGTGTATTAGAGAGACAGAGGAACATCTTTAATGAATCAGAAGAAATGCCTAAAGCGCAAATCCTAACTTCCACTTAAGTCCAATTTTCACTTAGTCATGCATTGATGTCAATGGGAGACTAAGTCCTAGATTCAATCAGATCAAGCGTTAACCGGCGATAGACGACACACGCATAGCTGATGTTTTGGAGGTGTCGGAGGTGGAACTGCGTTGGAGCCGTCAAATCGGTGATCAGCTGCTCTTTATCATTGTCACGAAGCCACACCCCTCCCACTCAAAGCCACACCCTTCCCACTCAAAGCCACACCCCTCC
>NW_025536635.1:32500-53658 GCF_020615455.1 Coregonus clupeaformis
GTTTAATATTTTTCTCTTTCCATAAAGCTAAACACGCACGTCCCATGTCTTCCTATTCTGAGGATGTTCCTTTACTGAATGCTTTTTGATGGATCTGAGGACATCACAAAAACTGAGCAGGAAATAGTTTACATTGTGTCTGTGTCCAGCAACGGAGAGTTTACTTCTGACTTTATTGGACTGATTGAATTGGGTACTGACCGAACCGCACAGGCCATAACAGACGGACTTGTGAGACTTTTGGTAAGTTTCATAATACCAGATGGTCTGCATGGAGTCATGAAACACTGTTAAAAATATCAAGACTATTGCCAGCCATTAAAATGCAACTGGTTACCAGGTATTTATTTCAGTCACACTGGTTGAATTTTTGGCTAAAAGGTTACTGAATCGATTTCAAGTCACTGAATCGTTTCGGATCGTATCGTTCTAAATGAACCAATATCGTCCTTGAATCGTATCGACAACCACGAATCGTGATACAAATCGAATCATTGTTAAAACGAATCGTTACACCCCTACTACAAGCTGATCGGGGGCCTGTGGATCGGGCAGTGTCTACAAGCTGATCGGGGGCCTGTGGATCGGGCAGTGTCTACAAGCTGATCGGGGGCCTGTGGATCGGGCAGTGTCTACAAGCTGATAGGGGCCTGTGGTTCGGGAGGTGTCTACAAGCTGATCGGGGGCCTGTGGTTCGGGAGGTGTCTACAAGCTGATCGGGGGCCTGTGGATCGGATAGTGTCTACAAGCTGATCGGGGGCCTGTGGATCGGATAGTGTCTACAAGCTGATCGGGGGCCTGTGGATCGGATAGTGTCTACAAGCTGATCGGGGGCCTGTGGATCGGGCAGTGTCTACAAGCTGATCGGGGGCCTGTGGATCGGATAGTGTCTACAAGCTGATCGGGGGCCTGTGGATCGGATAGTGTCTACAAGCTGATCGGGGGCCTGTGGATCGGATAGTGTCTACAAGCTGATCGGGGGCCTGTGGTTCGGGAGGTGTCTACAAGCTGATCGGGGGCCTGTGGTTCGGGAGGTGTCTACAAGCTGATCGGGGGCCTGTGGTTCGGATAGTGTCTACAAGCTGATCGGGGGCCTGTGGATCGGGCAGTGTCTACAAGCTGATCGGGGGCCTGTGGATCGGATAGTGTCCATCGGCCTTTAGTTGTTTTCACCTGGTTCTCTTTAGCTGAGGATTCCATGAAGGCAGCGTTCCAGGAGTCTGCTAGTGCCTTCCCTTCCTCACAGCTGATCACCCTGGGACACAAAGAAACATCACACCAATCTGACACCACAGTGTGTGTGTGTGTGTGTGTGTGTGTGTGTGTGTGACATACCGTTCCATGTGCAGGTCATTCTTATTCCCCACTAATATAATAGGTACTCTGTAGAGAAACACATGTTGTATTAAATGTCTCCCATATTCCAACAATTACATAGAGACAGTCAGGTTACAGTAGAGGGTTAATATACGTCAGGTTACAGTAGAGGGTTAATATACGTCAGGTTACAGTAGAGGGTTAATATACGTCAGGTTACAGTAGAGGGTTAATATACGTCAGGTTACAGTAGAGAGGGTTAATATACGTCAGGTTACAGTAGAGGGTTAATATACGTCAGGTTACAGTAGAGGGTTAATATACGTCAGGTTACAGTAGAGGGTTAATATACGTCAGGTTACAGTAGAGGGTTAATATACGTCAGGTTACAGTAGAGGAGGGTTAATATACGTCAGGTTACAGTAGAGGAGGGTTAATATACGTCAGGTTACAGTAGAGGAGGGTTAATATACGTCAGGTTACAGTAGAGGGTTAATATACGTCAGGTTACAGTAGAGGGTTAATATACGTCAGGTTACAGTAGAGGGTTAATATACGTCAGGTTACAGTAGAGGGTTAATATACGTCAGGTTACAGTAGAGGGTTAATATACGTCAGGTTACAGTAGAGGAGGGTTAATATACGTCAGGTTACAGTAGAGAGGGTTAATATACGTCAGGTTACAGTAGAGGGTTAATATACGTCAGGTTACAGTAGAGGGTTAATATACGTCAGGTTACAGTAGAGGGTTAATATACGTCAGGTTACAGTAGAGGGTTAATATACGTCAGGTTACAGTAGAGGGTTAATATACGTCAGGTTACAGTAGAGGGGGAATATACGTCAGGTTACAGTAGAGGAGGGTTAATATACGTCAGGTTACAGTAGGGAGGGTTAATATACGTCAGGTTACAGTAGAGAGGGTTAATATACGTCAGGTTACAGTAGAGGGGGTTAATATACGTCAGGTTACAGTAGAGGGTTAATATACGTCAGGTTACAGTAGAGGGTTAATATACGTCAGGTTACAGTAGAGGAGGGTTAATATACGTCAGGTTACAGTAGAGGAGGGTTAATATACGTCAGGTTACAGTAGAGGGTTAATATACGTCAGGTTACAGTAGAGGAGGGTTAATATACGTCAGGTTACAGTAGAGGGGGGTTAATATACGTCAGGTTACAGTAGAGGGTTAATATACGTCAGGTTACAGTAGAGGAGGGTTAATATACGTCAGGTTACAGTAGAGGGTTAATATACGTCAGGTTACAGTAGAGGGTTAATATACGTCAGGTTACAGTAGAGGAGGGTTAATATACGTCAGGTTACAGTAGAGGGTTAATATACGTCAGGTTACAGTAGAGGGTTAATATACGTCAGGTTACAGTAGAGGGGGTTAATATACGTCAGGTTACAGTAGAGGGTTAATATACGTCAGGTTACAGTAGAGGGGTTAATATACGTCAGGTTACAGTAGAGGGTTAATATACGTCAGGTTACAGTAGAGAGGGTTAATATACGTCAGGTTACAGTAGGAGGGTTAATATACGTCAGGTTACAGTAGGGAGGGTTAATACTCGTCAGGTTACAGTAGAGGGGGTTAATATACGTCAGGTTACAGTAGAGAGGGTTAATATACGTCAGGTTACAGTAGAGGGTTAATATACGTCAGGTTACAGTAGAGGGGGTTAATACTCGTCAGGTTACAGTAGAGGGTTAATATACGTCAGGTTACAGTGAGAGGGTTAATATACGTCAGGTTACAGTAGAGGGTTAATATACGTCAGGTTACAGTAGAGGGTTAATATACGTCAGGTTACAGTAGGAGGGTTAATATACGTCAGGTTACAGTAGAGGGTTAATATACGTCAGGTTACAGTAGAGGGTTAATATACGTCAGGTTACAGTAGAGGGGGTTAATATACGTCAGGTTACAGTAGAGGGGGTTAATATACGTCAGGTTACAGTAGAGGGGTTAATATACGTCAGGTTACAGTAGAGGGTTAATATCGTCAGGTTACAGTAGAGAGGTTAATATACGTCAGGTTACAGTAGAGGGTTAATATACGTCAGGTTACAGTAGAGGGGTTAATATACGTCAGGTTACAGTAGAGGGGGTTAATATACGTCAGGTTACAGTAGAGGGTTAATATACGTCAGGTTACAGTAGAGGGGGGTTAATATCGTCAGGTTACAGTAGAGGGGGTTAATATACGTCAGGTTACAGTAGAGGGTTAATATACGTCAGGTTACAGTAGAGGGGTTAATATACGTCAGGTTACAGTAGAGGGGGTTAATATACGTCAGGTTACAGTAGAGGGTTAATATACGTCAGGTTACAGTAGGAGGGTTAATATACGTCAGGTTACAGTAGGGGGTTAATATCGTCAGGTTACAGTAGAGGGGGTTAATATACGTCAGGTTACAGTAGAGGGTTAATATACGTCAGAGTTACAGTAGAGGGGGTTAATACTCGTCAGGTTACAGTGAGAGGGTTAATATACGTCAGGTTACAGTAGAGGGTTAATATACGTCAGGTTACAGTAGAGGGGGTTAATATACGTCAGGTTACAGTAGAGGAGGGTTAATATACGTCAGGTTACAGTAGAGGGTTAATATACGTCAGGTTACAGTAGAGGGTTAATATACGTCAGGTTACAGTAGAGGGTTAATATACGTCAGGTTACAGTAGAGAGGGTTAATATCGTCAGGTTACAGTAGAGGGTTAATATACGTCAGGTTACAGTAGAGGGTTAATACTCGTCAGGTTACAGTAGGAGGGTTAATATACGTCAGGTTACAGTAGAGAGGGTTAATATATCGTCAGGTTACAGTAGAGGGTTAATATCGTCAGGTTACAGTAGAGGGTTAATATACGTCAGGTTACAGTAGAGGAGGGTTAATATCGTCAGGTTACAGTAGAGAGGGTTAATATACGTCAGGTTACAGTGAGAGGGTTAATATCGTCAGGTTACAGTAGAGGGTTAATATACGTCAGGTTACAGTAGGAGGGTTAATATACGTCAGGTTACAGTAGAGGGTTAATATACGTCAGGTTACAGTAGAGGGTTAATATACGTCAGGTTACAGTAGAGGGTTAATATACGTCAGGTTACAGTAGAGGGTTAATATCGTCAGGTTACAGTAGAAGGGTTAATATCGTCAGGTTACAGTAGAGGGGTTAATATACGTCAGGTTACAGTGAAGGGTTAATATCGTCAGGTTACAGTAGAGAGGGTTAATATCGTCAGGTTACAGTAGAGAGGGTTAATATCGTCAGGTTACAGTAGAGGGTTAATATCGTCAGGTTACAGTGAGAGGGTTAATATCGTCAGGTTACAGTAGAGGGGGGTTAATATCGTCAGGTTACAGTAGAGGGGTTAATATCGTCAGGTTACAGTGAGAGGGTTAATATACGTCAGGTTACAGTGAGGGGGTTAATATCGTCAGAGTTACAGTGAGGAGGGTTAATATACGTCAGGTTACAGTAGAGAGGGTTAATATCGTCAGGTTACAGTGAGAGGGTTAATATCGTCAGGTTACAGTAGAGAGGGTTAATATCGTCAGGTTACAGTAGAGGGTTAATATCGTCAGGTTACAGTAGAGGGGTTAATATACGTCAGGTTACAGTAGAGAGGTTAATATCGTCAGGTTACAGTAGGGGGTTAATATACGTCAGGTTACAGTAGAGGGTTAATATACGTCAGGTTACAGTAGAGGGTTAATATACGTCAGGTTACAGTAGAGGGTTAATATACGTCAGGTTACAGTAGAGGGTTAATATCGTCAGGTTACAGTAGAGAGGGTTAATATACGTCAGGTTACAGTAGAAGGGTTAATATCGTCAGGTTACAGTAGAGGGTTAATATACGTCAGGTTACAGTAGAGGGTTAATATACGTCAGGTTACAGTAGAGAGGGTTAATATACGTCAGGTTACAGTAGAGGAGGGTTAATACTCGTCAGGTTACAGTAGAGGAGGGTTAATATCGTCAGGTTACAGTAGAAGGGTTAATATCGTCAGGTTACAGTGAGAGGGTTAATATCGTCAGGTTACAGTAGAGGGTTAATACTCGTCAGGTTACAGTAGAGAAGGTTATATCGTCAGAGTTACAGTGAGAGGGTTAATATCGTCAGAGTTACAGTAGAGAGGTTAATATCGTCAGGTTACAGTGAGAGGAGTTAATATCGTCAGGTTACAATGAGAGGGGTTATATCGTCAGGTTACAGTAGAGAGGGTTAATACTCGTCAGGTTACAGTAGAGGGGTTATACTCGTCAGGTTACAATGAAGAGGGGTTAATATCGTCAGGTTACAGTAGAGGGTTAATACTCGTCAGGTTACAGTGAGAGGGTTAATATCGTCAGGTTACAGTAGAGAGGGTATTATATCGTCAGGTTACAGTGAGAGGGTTAATATACGTCAGGTTACAGTAGAGGGTTAATATCGTCGGGTTACAATGAAGGGTTAATACTCGTCAGGTTACAGTAGGGGGTTATATCGTCAGGTTACAGTAGAGGGTTAATATCGTCAGGTTACAGTAGAAGGGTTATATCGTCAGGTTACAGTGGAGGGTTAATATACGTCAGGTTACAGTGAGAGGAATTATATCGTCAGGTTACAGTGAGAGGGTTAATATCGTCAGAGTTACAGTAGAGAGGGTTATATCGTCAGGTTACAGTAGAGGGTTAATATCGTCAGAGTTACAGTGAGAGGAGTTATATCGTCAGGTTACAGTAGGGGATTATACTCGTCAGTTTACAATGAAGAGGAATTATATCGTCAGAGTTACAGTAGAGAGGGTTAATATCGTCAGGTTACAGTGGAGGGTTAATACTCGTCAGGTTACAGTGAGAGGGTTATACTCGTCAGGGTTACAGTGGGAGGTTAATATCGTCAGGTTACAGAGAGGAATTATACTCGTCAGAGTTACAGTGAGAGGGAGTTAATATCGTCAGGTTACAATGAGAGGGTTAATATCGTCAGGTTACAATGAAAGAGTTGTATCGTCAGAAGTTACAGTAGAAAGGTTATACTCGTCAGAATTTACAGTGAGGAAGGTTATATCGTCAGAGTTACAGTGAAAGGGTTATATCGTCAGAGTTACAATAGAGAGGTTAATATCGTCAGAAGTTACAGTAGAAAGGTTATATCGTCAGAGTTACAGTAGAGGGGTTAATATCGTCAGAATTTACAGTAGAAAGGTTAATATCGTCAGAATTTACAGTAGAAGGTTATACTCGTCAGAATTTACAGTGAAAGGGTTATACTCGTCAGAATTTACAATAGAGAGAGTTAATATCGTCAGAATTTACAGTGAAAGGGTTAATATCGTCAGAAGTTACAGTAGAAGAGTTATTCGTCAGAAGTTACAGTGAAAAGGGTTATATCGTCAGAAGTTACAATGAAGAGGTTAATATCGTCAGAGTTACAGTGAAAGGTTATATCGTCAGAAGTTACAATGAAAGGTTATATCGTCAGAAGTTACAATAGAAAGGTTAATATCGTCAAAGTTACAATGAAGGTGTATCGTCAAGTTACAGTAGAAGGGTTATATCGTCAGAGGTTACAATGAGAGGTTATATCGTCAGAAGTTACAGTGAAAGGTTATACTCGTCAGAGTTACAGTGAGGGGTTATATCGTCAGAAGTTACAATGAAAGGTTATATCGTCGGAATTTACAGTGAGGAGGAATTATTCGTCAGAATTTACAGTGAAAATTATATCGTCGGAAGTTACAGTGAAGGGTTATATCGTCAAATTTACAGTGAAGGGTTATTCGTCAGAGTTACAGTAGAGAGGTTAATATCGTCAGAATTTACAGTGAAGAGGTTATCTCGTCAGGGTTACAATGAGAGGTTATCCTCGTCAGTTACAGTGGGGAGGTTATATCGTCAGAAGTTACAGTAGGAAAGTTAATATCGTCAGAGTTACAGTAGAAGGGTTATATCGTCAGAATTTACAATGAGAAGGTTAATATCGTCAGAATTTACAGTAGAAGGTTTATATCGTCAGAAGTTACAGTAGAAAGGGGTTATATCGTCAGAAGTTACAGTAGAAGGTTAATATCGTCAGAATTTACAGTAGGGAGGTTAATATCGTCAGAGTTACAGTAGAAGGTTAATATCGTCAGAAGTTACAATGAAAGGTTAATATCGTCAGAAGTTACAGTAGAAGGTTAATATCGTCAGAGTTACAGTAGAGAGGTTAATATCGTCAGAAGTTACAGTGAAAGGTTATTCGTCAGAAGTTACAGTAGGGAGGTTATATCGTCGGAAGTTACAGTGAAGAGGTTAATATCGTCAGAAGTTACAATGAAAGGTTAATACTCGTCAGAGTTACAAGAAGAGTTAATATCGTCAGTTTACAGTAGAGAGTTATATCGTCAGAAGTTACAGTGAGGAGGTTAATATCGTCAGAATTACAGTGAAGAGGTTATATCGTCAGAATTTACAGTAGAAAGGTTATATCGTCAGAAGTTACAATGAAAGGGATTATACTCGTCAGTTTACAGTGAGAAGGGTTATATCGTCAGAATTTACAATGAAGGGTTATATCGTCAGAATTTACAATGGGGAGTTATCCTCGTCAGAATTTACAATGAGAGGGTTATATGTCAGAAGTTACAATGAAGGGTTATATCGTCGGAAGTTACAATGAAAGATTATTCGTCAGAATTTACAATAGAAAGGTTATATCGTCAAATTTACAGTGAGAAGGTTATACTCGTCAGAATTTACAATGAAAAGGTTATACTCGTCAGAGTTACAGTGAGAGGTTATATCGTCAGAAGTTACAGTAGAGGAGTTATATCGTCAGAAGTTACAGTAGGAGGGTTATTCGTCAGAAGTTACAGTGAGAGGTTAATATCGTCAGATTTACAGTAGGAGGGTTATACTCGTCAGAAGTTACAATGAGAAGGTTTATTCGTCAGAGTTACAGTGAGAGAGTTATACTCGTCGGAATTTACAGTAGAAAGGTTAATACTCGTCAGAATTTACAGTGAAGGGTTAATATCGTCAGAATTTACAGTAGAAGGTTATATCGTCAGAAGTTACAGTGAGGGAGTTAATATCGTCAGAAGTTACAGTAGAGGGTTATATCGTCGGAAGTTACAGTGAGAGATTATATCGTCAGAATTTACAATGAAGAGGTTATACTCGTCAGAAGTTACAGTGAAAGGTTATCTCGTCAGAATTTACAATGAAAGGAGTTATATCGTCAGAAGTTACAATGAAGAGGTTATCCTCGTCAAATTTACAATGAAAGGTTATATCGTCAGAAGTTACAATGAAAGGTTATACTCGTCAGAAGTTACAATAGAAAGGTTATATCGTCAGAATTTACAATGAGAGGTTATATCGTCAGAATTTACAGTGAAAAGGGTTATATCGTCAGAAGTTACAGTGAGAAAGGTTATATCGTCAGAAGTTACAGTGAAGGGTTATATCGTCAGAAGTTACAGTGAAAGGGTTAATATCGTCAGAAGTTACAATAGAAAGGTTATACTCGTCAGAAGTTACAGTAGAAGGGGTTATATCGTCAGAAGTTACAGTAGGGGGTTATATCGTCAGAAGTTACAGTAGAAAGGGTTAATATCGTCGGAAGTTACAGTGAGGAGGTTATACTCGTCAAATTTACAGTAGAGGGTTAATATCGTCAGAATTTACAGTGAAGGAGTTATACTCGTCAGAAGTTACAATGAAAGGTTATATCGTCGGAATTTACAGTGAAGGAGTTATATCGTCAGAATTTACAGTAGAAAGGTTATCTCGTCAGAAGTTACAGTAGGAAGGGTTATATCGTCAGAATTTACAATGAAAAGGTTAATATCGTCAGAAGTTACAATGGGAGAGTTATATCGTCAGAATTTACAATGAGAGGGTTATATCGTCAGAAGTTACAATGAAAGGTTATACTCGTCAGAATTTACAATGAAGAGGTTAATTCGTCAGAAGTTACAATGAAAGGTTAATTCGTCAGAATTTACAGTGAAGAGGTTATATCGTCAGAATTTACAATGAAAAGGTTATATCGTCAGAAGTTACAGTAGAAGGAGTTATATCGTCAGAGTTACAATAGAGGTTTATATCGTCAGAGTTACAGTGAAAGGTTATATCGTCAGAAGTTACAGTGAGAGGTTATACTCGTCAGAATTTACAGTAGAAAGGTTAATATCGTCAGAGTTACAGTGGGAGGGTTATATCGTCAGAGTTACAGTAGAAAGGTTAATATCGTCAGAAGTTACAGTGAAAGGGTTATACTCGTCAGAATTTACAGTGGAAAGTTAATATCGTCAGAAGTTACAGTGAAAAGGTTATATCGTCAGAAGTTACAATGAAAGGTTGTATCGTCAGAATTTACAGTGAAGGTTAATATCGTCAGAATTTACAATGAAAGGTTATACTCGTCAGATTACAATGAGAAGGTTATATCGTCAGAAGTTACAGTAGAAGGGTTATATCGTCAGAATTTACAATGAAAGAGTTAATATCGTCAGAAGTTACAATGAGGGGTTATACTCGTCAGAATTTACAGTAGAAAGGTTAATATCGTCAGAGTTACAATGAGAGGTTATATCGTCGAATTTACAGTAGGAATTATATCGTCAGAAGTTACAATGAGAAGGTTATACTCGTCAGAAGTTACAGTGAAAGGTTAATATCGTCAGAGTTACAGTAGAAGGGTTTATATCGTCAGAATTTACAATGGAAGGTTATTCGTCAGATTACAATGAAAAGGTTATATCGTCAGTTTACAGTGAAGGTTATATCGTCAAAGTTACAATGAAGGTTATCTCGTCAGAAGTTACAGTAGAAGGTTATACTCGTCAGAAGTTACAATGAAAAGGTTATCTCGTCAGGGTTACAGTAGAAGGTTAATATCGTCAGAATTTACAGTGAGAGGTTATATCGTCAGAGGTTACAATAGAAAGGTTAATATCGTCAGATTTACAGTAGAAAGGTTTATCTCGTCAGAGTTACAGTGAAGAGTTATACTCGTCAGAAGTTACAGTAGAAGAGTTAATATCGTCAGAAGTTACAGTGAGAGGTTAATATCGTCGGAAGTTACAATGAGAAGGTTATCTCGTCAGAGTTACAGTGAAAGGTTATATCGTCAGAAGTTACAATGAAAGGGGTTAATATCGTCAGAAGTTACAGTAGAAGGGTTATATCGTCAGAAGTTACAGTAGAGGGGTTATCTCGTCAGAATTTACAGTGAAAAGGTTATACTCGTCAGAATTTACAATGAGGAGGGTTATACTCGTCAGAGTTACAATGAGAGAGTTATATCGTCAGAATTTACAGTAGAAGGGTTATATCGTCGGAATTTACAATAGAGAGGTTAATATCGTCGGAATTTACAGTGAGGGGTTAATATCGTCAGGTTACAGTAGAAAGGTTATATCGTCAGAAGTTACAGTAGAAGAGTTATATCGTCAAAGTTACAATAGAAAGGTTATATGTCAGAATTTACAATGAGAGAGTTAATATCGTCAGAAGTTACAGTAGAAAGGTTATTCGTCAGAAGTTACAGTAGAAAGGTTAATTCGTCAGAAGTTACAATGAAAAGGTTATACTCGTCAGAATTTACAATGAAGGGTTTATATCGTCAGAAGTTACAATGAAAGGTTAATATCGTCAGAATTTACAATGAAGGTTATATCGTCAGAATTTACAATGAAAGGGTTATATCGTCAGAATTTACAATGAAGAGTTATATCGTCAGAGTTACAGTAGGAAGGTTATATCGTCGGAATTTACAATGAAGAGTTATATCGTCAGTTTACAATGAAGAGTTATACTCGTCAGAATTTACAATGAAAGGTTATACTCGTCAGAATTTACAATGAGAAGGTTATATCGTCAGAAGTTACAGTGAAAGGGTTAATATCGTCGGAATTACAGTAGAAAGGGTTATACTCGTCAGAGTTACAATAGAAAGGTTAATATCGTCGGAATTTACAGTAGAAAGGTTAATATCGTCAGAATTTACAGTGAGAAGGTTAATATCGTCAGAATTTACAGTAGAAAGGTTATCTCGTCAGAATTTACAATGAAAGAGTTATATCGTCGGAATTTACAGTGAAAGAGTTATATCGTCAGAATTTACAGTAGAAGAGTTAATATCGTCAGAAGTTACAATGAGAAAGGTTAATATCGTCAGAATTTACAGTAGAAAGGTTATCCTCGTCAGAAGTTACAGTAGAAAGGTTAATATCGTCAGAAGTTACAATGAGAGGGTTATATCGTCAGAAGTTACAGTGAGGAATTATATCGTCAGAATTTACAATGAAAGGTTATATCGTCAGAATTTACAATGAAAAGGGATTATACTCGTCAGAATTTACAGTGAGAGGGTTATCCTCGTCAGAATTTACAGTAGAAAGGGATTATTCGTCAGAAGTTACAATGAAAGGTTGTATCGTCAGAATTTACAGTGAAAGGTTATATCGTCAGAAGTTACAATGAGAGGTTAATATCGTCAGAGTTTACAGTAGGAAGGTTATATCGTCAGAATTTACAATGAGAGGTTATATCGTCAGAATTTACAGTAGAAGGTTTATATCGTCAGATTTACAATAGAGAGTTATATCGTCAGAAGTTACAGTAGAGAGGTTAATTCGTCGGAGTTACAATAGAAAGGTTAATATCGTCAGGTTACAGTAGAAGGTTAATATCGTCAGAGTTACAGTAGAGGGTTAATATCGTCAGGTTACAGTAGAAAGGGTTAATATCGTCAGAGTTACAGTGAGAGGTTAATATCGTCAGAGTTACAATGAAAGGGGTTATATCGTCGGAATTTACAGTAGAAGAGTTATATCGTCAGAAGTTACAATGAAAGGTTATATCGTCAGAATTTACAGTAGAAAGGTTATACTCGTCAGAATTACAATGAAAAGGTTATATCGTCAAATTTACAATAGGAGGTTGTACTCGTCAGAATTTACAATGAAAAGGTTAATATCGTCAAATTTACAATGAAGAGTTATATCGTCAGAATTTACAATGAGAAAGGTTATTCGTCAGAATTTACAATGAAAGGATTATCCTCGTCAGAATTTACAATGAAAGAGTTATACTCGTCAGAATTACAATGAGAAGGTTATCTCGTCAGAGTTACAATAGAAAGTTATATCGTCAGAATTTACAATGAAGGAGTTATACTCGTCAGAATTTACAATGAAAGGTTATCCTCGTCAGAATTACAATGAAAGGTTATACTCGTCAGAAGTTACAGTAGAGAAGTTATATCGTCGGAATTTACAATAGAAAGGTTATCCTCGTCAGAATTTACAGTGAAAGGTTATATCGTCAGAATTTACAATGAGAGGTTATACTCGTCAAATTTACAGTGAGAAAGGTTATATCGTCAGAATTTACAATGAGAGGATTAATATCGTCAGAAGTTACAATGAAAGAGTTTATATCGTCAGAATTTACAGTGAAAGAGTTAATATCGTCAGAAGTTACAATGAGAGAGTTAATATCGTCAGAAGTTACAATGAGAAGGTTATATCGTCAGAATTTACAATAGAAAGGGTTATATCGTCAGAGTTACAGTGAAAAGGTTGTACTCGTCAGAATTTACAGTAGAGAGGTTAATATCGTCAGAATTACAATGAAAGAGTTAATATCGTCAGAATTACAATGAAAGGGTTATACTCGTCAGAAGTTACAATAGAAAGGTTATACTCGTCAGAATTTACAATGAGAGGTTATACTCGTCAGAATTTACAATGAAAGGGGTTATATCGTCAGAATTTACAATGAAAGGTTATATCGTCAGAATTTACAGTGGAAAGGTTGTACTCGTCAGAAGTTACAATAGAAGGTTATTCGTCAGAATTACAATGAGAATTATATCGTCAAATTTACAATGAAAGGTTATATCGTCAGAAGTTACAGTAGAGAGTTGTTCGTCAGAATTTACAGTAGAGAGGGATTAATATCGTCGGAGTTACAGTAGAAAGGTTATACTCGTCGGAAGTTACAGTAGGAAGGTTAATATCGTCAGAAGTTACAATGAGGAGTTATACTCGTCAGAATTTACAGTAGAAAGGTTATATCGTCAGAATTTACAGTGAGAAAGTTATACTCGTCAGAATTTACAATGAAAGGGGTTATCTCGTCAGAATTTACAGTAGAAAGTTATATCGTCAGAATTTACAATGAAGAGGTTATACTCGTCAGAAGTTACAATGAAAAGGTTATATCGTCAGAATTTACAATGAAAGGGTTATATCGTCAGAATTTACAATGGAGGAGTTATATCGTCAGAATTACAATGAAAGGGTTATATCGTCAGAATTACAGTGAAGAGGTTTATATCGTCAAATTTACAGTGAAAGGTTATCTCGTCAGAATTTACAATGAAAAGGTTAATTCGTCAGAATTTACAATGAGAAGGTTATATCGTCAGAATTACAATGAAAGGGATTATACTCGTCAGAATTTACAATGAAGGGTTAATCTCGTCGGAATTTACAGTAGAGGGTTAATATCGTCGGAAGTTACAGTAGAGAGTTAATATCGTCAGAAGTTACAATAGAGGGTTAATATCGTCAGAATTTACAGTAGAAGGGTTAATATCGTCAGAGTTACAGTAGAGAGGTTAATATCGTCAGAGTTACAGTAGAAGTTATATCGTCGAAGTTACAATGAAAGTTATATCGTCGGAATTTACAGTAGAGAGTTTCTCGTCGGAATTTACAGTAGAAGGGTTATACTCGTCAGAATTTACAATGAAAAGGGGTTAATACTCGTCAGAAGTTACAATGGAAGGTTATACTCGTCAGAATTACAATGAAAGGGTTATATCGTCAGAATTTACAATGAAAGGTTATATCGTCAGAATTTACAATGAGGAAGTTATATCGTCAAATTTACAGTAGAAAGGTTATATCGTCAGAAGTTACAGTGAGAGGTTATACTCGTCAGAATTACAATGAGGGGTTATTCGTCAGAATTTACAATGAAAAGGTTATACTCGTCAGAATTTACAATAGAAGGTTATATCGTCAGAAGTTACAATAGAAAGGTTTATATCGTCAGAAGTTACAGTAGAAGGGGTTATACTCGTCAGAATTTACAATGAAAGGTTATATCGTCAGAAGTTACAATGAAAGGTTGTATCGTCAGAGTTTACAGTGAAAGGTTATACTCGTCGGAATTTACAATAGAAAGGTTATATCGTCGGAATTTACAGTGAAGGGGTTAATACTCGTCAGAAGTTACAATGAAAGAGTTATACTCGTCAGAATTTACAATGAGAAGGTTATACTCGTCAGAAGTTACAATAGAAAGGTTAATATCGTCAGAATTTACAATGAAAGGTTATATCGTCGGAATTTACAGTGAAGGGGTTATACTCGTCAGAATTTACAATAGAGGTTATATCGTCAGATTTACAGTAGAAGGTTAATATCGTCAGAATTTACAGTAGAAAGGTTATATCGTCAGAAGTTACAGTGAGAGGTTAATATCGTCAGAATTTACAGTAGAAAGGTTAATATCGTCAGAGTTACAATAGGGGGAGTTATATCGTCAGAGTTACAGTAGAGAGGTTAGTCTCGTCAGAATTTACAGTAGAAAGGTTAATATCGTCAGAGTTACAGTGAAAGGTTATATCGTCGGAATTTACAGTAGAAGGGGTTAATATCGTCAGAGTTACAGTAGAGGGGTTATACTCGTCAGAAGTTACAATGAGAAAGTTATATCGTCGGAATTTACAGTGAGAAGGTTATATCGTCAGAATTTACAGTGAAGAGTTATACTCGTCAGAATTTACAATGGAAGGTTATTCGTCAGAATTTACAGTAGAAAGGTTATACTCGTCAGAATTTACAATGAAAGGTTAATACTCGTCAGAATTTACAGTAGAAAGGTTATATCGTCAGAATTTACAGTAGAAAGGTTAATATCGTCAGAATTTACAATGAAAAGGTTATACTCGTCAGAATTTACAATGAGAAGGTTATATCGTCAGAAATTTACAGTAGAGAGTTAATATCGTCAGAATTTACAATGAGAGGTTAATATCGTCAAAGTTACAATGAAGGTTAATCGTCGGAATTTACAGTGAGAGGTTATATCGTCAGAAGTTACAGTGAAAGGTTATATCGTCAGAATTTACAATAGAAAGGGTTATCCTCGTCAGAATTTACAGTAGAAAGGTTAATATCGTCAGAATTTACAATAGAAGAGTTTATATCGTCAGAATTTACAGTGAAAGGTTATATCGTCAGAATTTACAATGAAAGGTTATATCGTCAGAATTTACAATGAAAAGGTTATCTCGTCAAATTTACAATGAAAGGTTATACTCGTCGGAATTTACAGTGAGAAGGGATTATATCGTCAGAATTTACAGTAGGAAGGTTATATCGTCAGAAGTTACAGTGAAAAGATTATCTCGTCAGAGTTACAGTGAAGAGGGTTATATCGTCAGAATTTACAATGAAAGGGTTATATCGTCAGAATTTACAGTGAAAAGGTTTATCTCGTCAGAATTTACAGTGAAAAGGTTATCTCGTCAGAATTTACAATGAAAGGTTATATCGTCAGAATTTACAATGAGAAGGTTATACTCGTCAAATTTACAATGAAAGGTTATATCGTCAGAATTTACAATGAAAAGGTTGTATCGTCAGAATTTACAATGAGAAGGGTTATACTCGTCAGAATTACAATGAAGAGGATTATATCGTCAGAAGTTACAATGAAAGGTTAATATCGTCAAATTTACAGAGAAAGGTTAATATCGTCAGAAGTTACAGTGAGAAGGTTATATCGTCAGAAGTTACAATGAAAGGGTTATATCGTCAGAATTTACAATGAAGGAGTTATATCGTCAGAATTTACAATAGAAAGGTTATACTCGTCGAAATTTACAATGAGAGGTTATATCGTCAGAATTACAGTAGAAAGGTTAATATCGTCAGAGTTACAGTGGAAGGTTAATTCGTCAAAGTTACAGTAGAGGGTTAATATCGTCGGAATTTACAGTAGAAAGGTTAATATCGTCAGGTTACAGTAGAGGTTATATCGTCAGAATTTACAGTGGAAAGGTTATCTCGTCAGAATTTACAGTGAGAGGGTTATACTCGTCAGAGTTACAGTGAAGGGTTATATCGTCAGGTTACAATGAGAGGGTTATCTCGTCAGAGTTACAGTAGAAGGTTAATATCGTCAGAAGTTACAGTAGAAAGGTTATACTCGTCAGGGTTACAGTAGAGAGTTATATCGTCAGAAGTTACAGTGAAAGGTTAATATCGTCGAATTTACAATGAAAGAGTTATATCGTCAGAATTACAATGGAAAGGTTAATATCGTCAGAATTTACAATGAAAGGTTATCTCGTCAGAAGTTACAATGAAAGGTTATATCGTCAAATTTACAATGAGAAGTTATACTCGTCAGAAGTTACAATGAAAGGGTTAATCTCGTCAGAATTTACAGTGAAAGGTTATCTCGTCAGAATTTACAGTAGAAGGTTATCCTCGTCAGAGTTACAATAGAGAGTTAGTTCGTCAGATTTACAATGAAAGTTATATCGTCAGAATTTACAATAGAAGGTTATATCGTCAGAAGTTACAATAGGAAGTTATATGTCGGAAGTTACAATAGAAGGGTTAATTCGTCAGAAGTTACAATGAGAGGTTTATACTCGTCAAAGTTACAATGAAAGGGGTTATACTCGTCAGAATTTACAGTGAAAGGTTATATCGTCAGAATTTACAATAGAAGGGTTATACTCGTCAGAATTTACAATAGAAAGGTTAATTCGTCAGAATTTACAATGAAGGGAGTTATTCGTCGGAATTTACAATGAAAGGAATTATACTCGTCAGAATTTACAATGAAAGAGTTATATCGTCAGAAGTTACAATGAAAGGTTATATCGTCAGAATTTACAGTAGGAAGATTTCTCGTCGATTTACAGTGAAGGAGTTATACTCGTCAAAGTTACAATGAAAGGTTATACTCGTCAGATTACAGTAGAAAGGTTAATATCGTCAGAGTTACAGTGAGAGGTTATACTCGTCAGAAGTTACAATGAAAGGGAGTTTTCGTCAAATTTACAATGAAAAGGTTATATCGTCAGAAGTTACAATGAGAAGGTTATACTCGTCAGAATTTACAATGAAGAGGGTTATATCGTCAGAAGTTACAGTAGAAGGTTTATACTCGTCGGAAGTTACAGTGAAGGGGTTATATCGTCAGAATTTACAATGAAAAGGTTATATCGTCAGAATTTACAGTAGAAAAGTTATCCTCGTCGGAATTTACAATGAAAAGGTTATATCGTCAGAATTTACAGTAGGGAGGTTATACTCGTCAGAATTTACAGTAGAAAGTTTATCGTCAGAATTTACAGTGAAAGAGTTAATATCGTCAGAATTTACAATGAGAGGGGTTATTCGTCGGAATTTACAATAGAAGTTATATCGTCAGATTACAGTGAAAGGTTATACTCGTCAGAAGTTACAGTGAAAGGTTAATATCGTCAGAAGTTACAGTAGAAAGTTATATCGTCAGAAGTTACAATGAAAGGTTATATCGTCAGAATTTACAGTGAAAGGTTAATATCGTCAGAATTACAGTGAAGGTTATTCGTCAGAATTACAGTAGAGAGGTTAATATCGTCAGAATTTACAGTGAAGAGTTAATATCGTCAGGTTACAATGAAAAGGTTATTCGTCGAAATTTACAGTGAGGGGTTATATCGTAGAATTTACAATGAGAGGGTTATATCGTCAGAAGTTACAGTGAAAGGTTATATCGTCAGAATTTACAATGAAAGGGATTATTCGTCAGAATTTACAATGAGAGGGGTTGTACTCGTCAGAATTTACAGTGAAAGGTTATATCGTCAGAAGTTACAATGAAGAGTTATATCGTCGGAATTTACAGTAGAAGGTTATATCGTCAGAAGTTACAATGAAAGGGGTTATTCGTCAGAATTTACAATGAAAGGGTTAATATCGTCAGAAGTTACAGTGAGAAGGTTATATCGTCAGAAGTTACAGTAGAAAGGTTATATCGTCAGAAGTTACAGTAGAAAGGGATTAATACTCGTCAGAATTTACAATGAGAGGGTTTATATCGTCAGAGTTACAGTAGAAAGGTTATCCTCGTCAGAGTTACAGTAGAAAGGTTAATATCGTCAGAGTTACAGTAGAAGGTTAATATCGTCAGAGTTACAGTAGAGGGTTATCTCGTCAGAGTTACAGTAGAAAGGTTAATATCGTCAGAAGTTACAATAGAAGGTTAATATCGTCAGAGTTACAGTAGAGAGGTTAATATCGTCAGAATTTACAATGAAGGAGGTTGTATCGTCAGAAGTTACAGTGAGGGTTATACTCGTCAGAATTTACAGTGAGAAGGTTAATATCGTCGGAATTTACAATGAAAGGGGTTAATTCGTCAGAAGTTACAGTGAGAAAGGTTTATATCGTCAGAATTACAATGAAAAGGTTATACTCGTCAGTTACAGTAGAAAGGTTATACTCGTCAGAAGTTACAGTAGAAAGGTTAATATCGTCAGAAGTTACAGTGAGAGGTTATCCTCGTCAGAATTTACAATGAAAGAGTTAATATCGTCAGAATTTACAGTGAGAGAGTTATATCGTCAGAAGTTACAGTAGAAAGTTATATCGTCAGGTTACAGTGAAAGAGTTATACTCGTCAGAATTTACAATGAAAGGGTTATACTCGTCAGAATTTACAATGAGGGTTATATCGTCAGAAGTTACAGTAGAAGAGTTATACTCGTCAGAATTACAATGAAAGGTTAATATCGTCAGAATTTACAATGAGGAAGGTTATCTCGTCGGAATTTACAATGAAAGGTTATATCGTCAGAAGTTACAGTAGAAAGGTTATATCGTCAAATTTACAATGAAAAGTTATATCGTCAGAAGTTACAATGAGAAAGGTTATATCGTCGGAATTTACAGTAGAAAGGTTATATCGTCAGAATTTACAGTAGAAAGAGTTAATATCGTCAGAGGTTACAGTAGAAGGGATTATTCGTCAAATTTACAATGAAGGGTTATCTCGTCAGAATTTACAATGAGAGGTTATATCGTCAGAATTTACAATAGAGGGTTATACTCGTCAGAATTTACAATGAAAAGGTTATACTCGTCAGAAGTTACAATGAAAGAGTTAATATCGTCAGAATTTACAATGAAAAGGTTATACTCGTCAGAATTACAATAGAAAGGTTATACTCGTCAGAATTTACAATGAAAGGAGTTATACTCGTCAGAATTTACAATAGAAAGTTATACTCGTCAGAAATTACAATGAGAAGGTTATATCGTCAGAATTTACAATGAAGGGTTATATCGTCAGAATTTACAATGAAAGAGTTAATATCGTCAGAATTTACAATGAAAGGTTATACTCGTCAGAATTTACAATGAAAGGTTATACTCGTCAGAAGTTACAAGAAAAGGTTATATCGTCAGAATTTACAGTAGAAGGTTATACTCGTCGGAATTACAATGAAAGGGATTATACTCGTCAAAGTTACAGTGAAAGGTTATATCGTCAGAATTTACAATGAAAGAAATTATACTCGTCAGAATTTACAATAGAAAGGTTATATCGTCAGAATTTACAGTGAAAGGTTATATCGTCAGAATTTACAGTGAAGAGGTTATCTCGTCAGAATTACAATAGAAAGGTTAATATCGTCAGAATTTACAGTGAAAGGGAGTTGTATCGTCAGAATTTACAGTGAGAGGTTATATCGTCAGAATTTACAATAGAAGGTTAATATCGTCAGAATTTACAGTAGGAAGGTTATATCGTCAGAATTTACAATGAAAAGGTTATATCGTCAGAAGTTACAGTAGAAAGAGTGATACTCGTCAGAATTTACAATGAAAGAGTTATATCGTCAGAAGTTACAATGAAAGGGTTTTCGTCAAATTTACAATGAAAAGGGTTAGTATCGTCAGAAGTTACAGTGAAAGGGATTATACTCGTCAGAGTTACAGTGAAAGGGATTATCTCGTCGAAGTTACAGTGAGGGTTAATATCGTCAAATTTACAATGAAAGGAGTTAATATCGTCGGAAGTTACAGTAGGGGTTAATATCGTCAGGTTACAGTGAAAAGGTTATATCGTCAGAGTTACAGTGAGAGGTTATATCGTCGGAATTTACAGTAGGGTTAATATCGTCAGAGTTACAGTAGAGGGTTAATATCGTCGGAGTTTACAGTAGAAAGGGGTTATTCGTCAGAGTTACAGTAGAGAGTTATACTCGTCGAAGTTACAGTAGAGAGTTGTCTCGTCAGAAGTTACAATGAAAGGTTATATCGTCGAATTTACAATAGAAGGTTAATATCGTCGAAATTTACAATGAGAGGATTATTCGTCAGAAGTTACAATGAAAGGGAATTATCTCGTCGGAATTACAATGAAAGGTTATATCGTCAGAATTACAATGAAGGAGTTAATATCGTCAGAATTTACAATGAAAGGTTATACTCGTCGGAAGTTACAGTGAGAAGGGATTAATATCGTCGGAATTTACAATGAGAGAGTTATACTCGTCAGAATTTACAATGAAAGGTTATATCGTCAGAATTTACAATGAAGAGTTATATCGTCAAATTTACAATGAAAGATTATATCGTCAGAATTTACAATGAAAGGGTTAATATCGTCAGAAGTTACAATGAAAGGTTATGCTCGTCAGAATTTACAGTGAAAGGTTATACTCGTCAGAATTTACAGTAGAGGGTTATATCGTCAGAATTTACAGTGAAAAGGTTATATGTCAGAATTTACAATGAAAAGGTTATATCGTCGGATTTACAATGAAAA
>NW_025536636.1:0-53521 GCF_020615455.1 Coregonus clupeaformis
GAGGATGCCTTTCACTTCAGCAGTGATAAATTCATGGACTTCTTAGATGAAAATATCATGATCATTAGAAAGCAAATTACAGACTCCTGTTTGAATCTGCGTATTTCTCCAAAGCTCAGCTGTCCTGAGTCTGCACAAAACTGCCAGGACCTAAGATCAATGGAGACACTCAAGCTTTTTAACCCTATATCTCTTGACACATTCATGAAAATAGTCATGGCCTCTAAACCTTCAAGCTGCATACTGGACCCTATTCCAACTAAACTACTGAAAGAGCTACTTCCTGTGCTTGGCCCTCCTATGTTAAATATAATAAATGGCTCCCTATCCACTGGATGTGTACCAAACTCACTAAAAGTGGCAGTAATAAAGCCTCTCTTGAAAAAGCCAAACCTTGACCCAGAAAATGTAAAAAAACTATCGGCCTATATTGAATCTCCCATTCCCCTCCATCATTTTTGAAAAAGCTGTTGTGCAGCAACTCACTGCCTTCCTGAAGACACAAAATGTACATGAAACGCTTGTCTGGTTTTGGACCCCATCATAGCACTGACCGCACTCGTGAAGGTGGTAAATGACCTTTTAATGGCGTCAGACCAAGGCTCTGCATCTGTCTTCGTGCTCCTAGACCTTAGTGCTGCTTTTGACACCATCGATCACCACATTCTTTTGGAGAGATTGGAAACCTTAATTGGTGTACACGGTTCTTGCCTGGTTTAGATCTTAACTGTCGGAAAGATATCAGTTCGTCTCTGTGGATGGTTTGTCCTCTGACAAATCAATGGTAAGTTTCGGTGTTCCTCAAGGTTCCGTTTTAGGACCACTATTGTTTTCACTATATTTTTTACCTCTTGGGGATATCATTCGGAAACACAATGTTAACTTTCATTGCTATGCGGACAACACACAGCTCTACATTTCGATGAAACATGGTGAAGCCCCAAAATTGCCTACCCTGGAAGCATGTGTTTCAAACATAAGGAAGTGGATGGCGGCAAATGTTTTACTTTTAAACTCGGACAAAACAGAGATGCTAGTTCTAGGTCCCAAGAAACAGAGATCTTCTGTTGGATCTGACAATTAATCTTGATGGTTGTTACTCTGAACCCTGATCTCTCTTTTGACGAACATATCAAGAATACTTCAAGGACAGCTTTTTTTCCATCTTCGTAACATTGCAAAAATCAGAAGCTTTTTGTCCAAAAATGATGCAGAAAAGCTAATCCATGCTTTTGTCACTTCTAGATTAGAATACTGCAATGCTCTACTCTCCGGCTACCCGGATAAAGCACTAAATAAACTTCACTTAGTGTTAAACACGGCTGCTAGAATCTTGACTAGAACCAAAAAATGTGATTACATGGGGTTGCTCCTACCTATCTTTCCGTACGCTACGGTCACAAGAGGCAGGCCTCCTTATTGTACCAAGCATTTCTAAGCAAACAGCTGGAGACAGGGCTTTCTCCTATAGAGCTCCATTTTTATGGAATGTTCTGCCTATCCATGTGAGAGACGCAGACTCGGTTTCAACCTTTAAATCTTTACTGAAGACTCATCTCTTCAGTAGGTCATATGATTGAGTGTAGTCTGGCCCAGGGGTGCGAAGGTGAACGGAAAGGCACTGGAGCGACAAACCGCCCTTGCTGTCTCTGCCTGGCCGGTTCCTGTCTCTCCATTGGGATTCTCTGTCTCTGACCCTATTACGGGGGCTGAGTCACTGGCTTACTGGTGCTTTCCATGCTGTCCCTAGGAGGGGTGCATCACTTGAGTGGGTTGAGTAACTGATGTGATCTTCCTGTCCGGTTTGTTGCTCCCTCGGGCTTGTGCAGTGGAGGAGATCTTTGTGGGCTATACTCAGCCTTGTCTCAGGGTAATAGGTTGGTGGTCTGACATCCCTCTGGTGGTGTGGGGGCTGTGCTTTGGCAAAGTGGGTGGGGTTATATCCTGCCTGGTTGGCCCTGTCTGGGGGTATCGTCGGACGGGGCCACAGTGTCTCCCTCCAGTATCTATGCTGCAATAGTCTATGTGCCGGGGGGCTAGGGTCAGTCTGTTATCTGGTGTTATTCTCCAGTCTTATCCGGTGTCCTGTGTGAATGTAAGTATGCTCCATCTAATTCTCTGTCTCCCTCCCATCCCGGAGGACCTGAGCCCTAGGACCATGCCTCAGGACTACCTGGCCTGATGACTCCTTGCTGTCCCCAGTCCACCTGGTCGTGCTGCTGCTCCAGGTTCCACTCTTCTGCCTGCGGCTATGGAACCCTGACCTCTTCACCGGACGTGCTACCTTGTCCCAGAACTGCTGTTTTCAACTCTCTCTCGCTACAGCACCTGCTATTTCAACCTCTAAATGCCCAGCTATGAAAAGCCAAGTGACATTTACTCCTGATGTACTGACCTGTTGCAACCTCTACAACCACTGTGATTATTATTTGACCCTGCTGGTCATCTATGAACGTTTGAACATCTTGGAGAAAAATCTGGCCTTAATGGCCATGTACTGTTATAATCTCCACCCGACACAGCCAGAAGGGGACTGGCCACCCCTCAGAGCCTGGTTCCTCTCTAGGTTTCTTCCTAGGTTTCTGCCTTTCTAGGGAGTTTTTCCTAGCCACTGTGCTTCTACGTCTGCATTGCTTGCTGTTTGGGGTTTTAGGCTGGGTTTCTGTATAAGCACTTTGTGACATCTGCTGATGTAAAAAAAGGGCTTTGTAAATAAAATTTGATTGATTGGACAACACCTAGTAAGCAATACTATACACATAAAAAAGTGAAATACTGTAGATATGTTATCAAAATGCAAATCAAGGTTAGACGCATAGTCCAAAACATTTTGCAACGTTTACTCCAAACGGAAAACGTTTTGCAACATAAACAAGGTTGTATTGGACAAATTCGGGTAGGTCCCGTTTCGTTCTTTGGTTCCTAGTGAATACAACCCTGGTCTCATACTGGTTGCATTCCAGTCTCAGCTGATCTCGTGCTGATTCTAGATCAAAGTTCACTGTTAACTTTTCAAATCTCACACAGACACGCAGAACCTTTAACTGGTATATCAAAATGTGCTGCTGAAGCTGTACAACCTTTGACAGCAGCAGTCTGACACTGTATATTTCCCAAATTAATTGGCTTTAAGCTGCTGCTTTCATCAGCTGTTGAGAAGCCTCTTCCTGCGTGAAATTCTTTAACATCAAGGGATTCTGTTTGTTTGCGTTTCCTTTGTCTGAGAGCAGCTGTAGTAAACGACAGTGTCTCGTCTTTTCGTCTCATCCTTGGCTCTTAATCCCTTTAAATCCTCTTGCGCGCACACATATATTATTTATTTATTTGGGATGGTATTGAACAGCAGAGCTGAGCATCTGTAGTCTGGCGTTAAACCAGACATGATATCAGCCAACACTTTCAACTCACTCATTGATTCTGCTCAGTCAAAGAGCTGCTGTTTTTTTAAATGTGGAGAACACAAGCGAAAGCCTCTCTGCTGTTCCCTGCTAATGTTAATGAATGGGAATGAGGATGGTGTGTTTGTGGTGGAGCTGGAAAGACATCCAGAAGCAGAGAACAAACCACACAGCTAATCCTGACTGAAGGGATTGTTCTACAGAGTGCTGGAAAGCACACAGACAAATCAACATCTGTAGCAATTGAAGTGAAACATAGACTTTTTCGAGCTTTGTGATAGTGATTCTCTGGCTGTCTTGGTCTCCCTCTCCCTCCTCTGTAGGACAGCGAGGCATTGCTGTCCCTGTCTCGTTCTGAGGGGGGTTCCTATCTCCCTGTCTCTGGGAATGAAGACCAAGCGAAGCCCCCCTTCCCGCTGGCTCCTGGTACACTACCACGGAGGAGGCTTTGTGGCCCAGACCTCCAAATCTCACGAGGTAAGAACACCACCTCTCTCTCTCTCTCTCGGGAGGAATTGACCGTCATGGGTTCGGAATTATTGTGTTTTCTCTCCATGGCTTCCCTGTAATGAGCCGTTCCTACTGTTTAACTGACTGTTTAATTAATCCAACAGGGTTGATGGACACATGTATTTATATCACCTATTATCCAGTGATTGGTTGCAGGCCAGCCCCCCTCTTCCTATTCTGTCGGTCTCTCCTCTCCCTCATTCCATCTCCTCTCTCTCTCTCCCTCTCTCCCCCTGTCCTCTTGAAGTGGTCATCTCCGAGCTCAGCCTCAGACAGATGAGACGGCGTCTGTATTATATAACCAGCAGGCTACTTTAAACCACTGAGATGCGTCACCATGAAACCAGAGTGGACTGGCAGTCCCTTGATCTCCAATAGCCTAGCAACCAGAGGCTGTAGGAAGTGATCTGAGGAGGAACAAGGCTGTCATGTTGAATTAGCTGAGAACTCTGCATGAAGTTATTATGGCTTTATATTCCATAGGCCCTAATGGAAGATGTGTGTCTGTGTGTGATCTCCCTGCTCTAGGCTCTCTTCTCTCTCCTCTAACCCTGTCCTTTAAGCTTTCCTCCTTTCTGATCATTATTCCCTTTGTTCTCTACTCTCCTTTGTCCTAATGACCTCGTCTCTCATTTTTGTAATCCACCTCTGCTCTTTGCTTTCCTTTCCCCACGACGTTCCTTTCTCTCTCCTCCCTCCTTCACTTTACCCACTCTTTCCCCTGGCCAGTGGGGAGATGGATGGAGTCTGTGAGGGCAGGAGCCTGTGGTGTCCCTCCTCTCTTCTCTCCATTCTTCACTTTTCTCTCTCTCCTGCCACCTTCACTCCCCCTTCCTTCCTCCTCTCCTCCTGAAGTGTTCAGGAAGATGGATAGTGTCTAAGGGCAGAAGCTCTCCTGCACGCGCTCTCTCTCAATCTCTGAGGGGAGCTGTTTGTGTGAGGGAAGAAGCCTGTGGTGTCCCTCCTCTCAGCACCCCATTGATCCAGACCCCCAGTAATGGATGGGCCACAACTTAATCACTCAAGTGTGTGTGTGACAGAGGTGCCCAGAAGCAGATTAACCACAGTGGAACCACTACTCCCAGTAATCCCGGCAGTAGGAGATGATCTGCATGGTTATGGATAGGTGTGTGTGTCCCTGTGGTGGGCATATTTTCCACACACGCCTCTCCTCAGGACAGTTTAGGTTGTTCTGTAGGCATTAATCTCTCTATATGGGGGGCGCTGACGGGTGTCAAAACGCATCATGTACTGACAATGACGATCGTTTAAATTGACACGCACACACACGCCACACCACACGTCAGCGGTGCCAGACTGTGATCCATTATGACAGCGTGGCTTTAAGAGTGCAGGGCAGATTCCCGGGGATGGTGTTGAGGTGGTGTTTGGCAGTGTGATGTGGTCACATCCAGTCATGGGCCGCTGAGGTGAGGCACTCTGTGTATTGGTTAGAGAGGCGGAGCTGTCACTACTGACACTGTCACTGATGCTTAGAGAGAAGAGGAGGAGCGGCGGTGGAGCGACAGGAGAGAGGGTAGACTAATATTGTCAGATGAGATTTATTGTCGGATGTACGCACTCTGACCTCTCACTTACCTAGCTAAGTACTTGATGACCTTACAAGGTTATAATATAAAAGCAAGTATTCTAAGGATGTCTGATCTGGAAAGTATGTTTCTAAGAATCCTAAGCACTTAGCTACCATGACTTCAAATTGCATAGCAACAAGAGGCTAACAACAACACTGTTTTAGTGAGAGCAAAGCAAGGTTGTCATGTTGCATTTGTGAGCACAGTGCACATACCTGGTATTTTCATAACAGAATTACCAAGCTGCCACTGTAGTTAGGCTGTGTACGGTTGGGTTTGTAGTTCACCAATACAGAACCTGCAAGCTGGGAATCTGATACAGGACCTCTCTCCTATCCTTCCCAACACCACCACCTGAACTGCAAACACCACTCTGCCTGCCCTGCCTATTTAATGGTAGGGGGATGCACCGTCTACAGTAAACTCACTCCTTTCTCCTCCATTCTCCCCCTCTCTTTTTCCAGCCGTATCTGAAGAGCTGGTCTCAGGACCTGGGTGTGCCCATCCTGTCTGTGGATTACTCTCTGGCCCCTGAAGCTCCCTTCCCCAGGGCCCTGGAGGACTGCTTCTATGCCTACTGCTGGGCCATCAAGAACCACCACCTGCTGGGTAGGACAACACACTACTACCACTTTATCATATAATATAATTATCCTTAATGTCCCGAGGGGAAAAAAATAGACAGACCTGCTTTTTCAGATGGGATTTATTCCCAATGATCTCAATATTTACTATGGGTACTTCCTGGTACTTAATTGATTGTTATTATGACAGAAAGCTAAAGACTGGTTAGCTTGGAACTCAGTCAACTGAAGGCCATAGTCTCAACTTATGTCTCAAATATGAAACACTTTCATATCAACAACCAGCCCCTCCATTGCCCCATATAGACTCGGGTACAGAGAGTGGGAGATCACATGCAGATCACTTGAAAGTGTTATACGGACTCTCACTTATAGTCAGCTTTTCTGTTTCTCTCTCACTTTGTCCCCTTCTCTCACTCTTGCCTCAATCTACTGACTCTGTGACCCCCTTCTCTCTCTCTCTCAGGTTGGACAGGGGAGAATGTGTGTCTGGCCGGTGACAGTGCTGGTGGTAACCTGTGTATTACCACATCGATGCGCGCTGCGTCTCACGGTGTGCGGATGCCTGATGGCATCGTAGCTGCCTACCCTGCCATCCTGCTCACCGCCTACGCCTCGCCCTCCCGCCTGCTCACTCTTTTCGACCCCCTGCTGCCCCTCAGTGTGCTGTCCAGGTGCCTCAGCGCCTACGCAGGTAAAACTGTGTGTAAGAGGGAGCAGAGATGGTTTGCTGCCCCTCAGCATAGTGTGTGTTCTTGTTTGTGCATGGCATTCAATGCTGGTGAAGGACGGGTAACTCATTTCCTCCCTACCTCCCTTCCCATCCTCTCTCCCCTAGGTGAGGAGCCCCAGGCTGAGAAGCAGGTGGAGAAGGTGAGTACTCTGAGCATGGTGAGGAGAGACACAGCCCTGCTGCTCAGAGACTTCAAACAGGGAGCTTCCAACTGGATCCACTCCATACTGGACCCCAACAGAGCTGTTGCCATGGCATCAACAGGTAGGTACACCAGTGTGTGTGTCTGGGGTGTGTGTCTTGTGGTGAGAGGGTGTGTGTGTCTCTGTATGTACTTGTGTTCACGCATCTTGGAGTGTGAGGTGAAATAATATTTCCCTATTACCGGAAGGGCTATGTGTGTACATACAGTATGGAAGATTTTATTGAAATTGATATCCACAGTTAACGTCTAATTAACCAGTCAATCACCCATGGCCACCATCCTGTTACGTCACACCCTCACCCATCCATATCAATTGACTGGTTAGGCTCTGACCACTAATTGTGTTGAAACCCCGCTGTAAGCAGACTATTCCAGGCGTCACCATGTTACCTGACACCCAGCAGCTGTGGGCCAGACTAATGACTGTGTCATTGGGGGGTGTACATTATTAAAGGCTATGATGAGGGGAGTTCATTATTAATAAAAGAGCTCAGTGAGTACAGCTTTGAGATCAGACAAGCCATGACACCGCTTACAGCTGTGTTGTGACGGGGAGATCTTATCGTAATGACACCATTATTGCTTAAAGCTAGAATCTGCAGTTGAAACGATAACAAAGAGGATACCCTGCCTCTGTTTTGGTAAAAAGCTGAGGGATGGGCCTGGAGCAATGTAACCACTCAAGTTCATACTGTAGACAGCTATGGATGCCAGGACTGACCATCCATGTGATCAAAATGGTTGTTTTAACCGTGGTTTTAAAGCTATACAGTGTTAGTTTACATTTATATTGTTTACAAACATTGGGGTAAAATAAGATTATATTTGGGGTTCTGATGGGGTATGACAGTTGAACTAAGCTCATGAGGCATTTTTAAAGTTATATTCTTCAACAATCAATGGGTGTATATGATTAATTTGATTAATTAAGTCCAAAAATGAGTGTTGTAACTAACGATTTTAGCTTTAAATATCCATCTCCTGATAACCACACGTCCCTCACTCCCGCCTCTTATCACCGTCTTCATTGATGTTTCCCTGTTCCATAATGGCCTCAGTCTGATGATCTCACTCTGCCTCTGTCTTATTTTGGTTTGTTGATGACTCTTTCTCTTCTCTCTCTTCTTCAGACACATCTTCGTCAGTGAGGAAGAGTGTGTCTGAGGCGTCCATCAGCTCGCCCCACTCGGACCCCCCTGAGCAGCCCTCTGACTTCTCCCTGAGGAGAGAGTCTCTGAAGAGCCACACATGCCAGGACCTGGCAGCCCACGCCAACAACACCCCCGCTGCTGCCCCCACCACTCCTGCCCACAATGCAATGGTGTTCCCCGAGCGCACGGTACGATAATCCCTGAGTAGCCCTTAACAACAGATCTAGGATCAGATTACCCTCCCCAAATCCTAACCATAACCATTTGGGGGTGGGGGGGTGTTTAAACTGGCTTCAGATCAGTGTAGCAGCTTCATGCTTACTGCTTTTACAACCACTTCACACACTTGTCACTGAATTGTAGGTGTTTGTCTAAACTAAGCCTCTCTGAATAACTTATGCAAATAGATGGTGACCAAGCTGCTTGTCTTGTTTTCTCCTCCACAGATTTAACTGGCGGAGGGAGGGAGGGATGGAGGCAGATCTCTGAGTGTAACCTCTAGTGTTTCAGTATAGGGATAATCCCTGTGTTTTTCTATAAAGCCAGTCTGTATTAATGCCTCTGTCTACAGGGAGAATATGAACTGTCATTTGACGTCAGAGTGAAACATGTCAATGTTTGTTCCTGTGATTTGAAATGGAAAAAATCTACTTGAGGCTTGTAGATTCTTAGAACAAGTGTCTGGTCCCAAAGGAAAGACATATCAGTATGATCCAGTATCCAATACATCAGGTTTCCACAGTCCTGGTCCTAGACTAGTGTTAACTTATGTATTGCCATGGTAAACTATAAACTATTTTTCCTGTACCCCTCCAGCCTGAAGACGTGAGCTTCTTCCTCTCCAAAGAGGAGGTGGTGTCCATGTCGGATGCTCTGTCCTCTGTTGCCATACCGCCCCCTGAGGGGGAGGAGGGCGTGGCGCTGGAGCACCCTCGGGAGTTCCCCCTGGGCTTCGAACCGCTGCGCTCTGAGCGGCTGGCTGAGATGAAGCTGGCCACCTCTCCTGTCGTCAGGAACCCCTACATGTCTCCTCTACTGGCACCCGACAGCATGCTGAGAGGACTGCCCCCCATACACCTAGTGGTGAGAGGGAGGTGGTGGGAGAGAGGGAGGGTAGAGAGAGGACTACCTAGTGGTGAGAGGGAGGTGGTGGGAGAGAGGGAGGGTAGAGGGAGGACTACCTAGTGGTGAGAGAGAGAGGGAAATGGAGTTGAGGACTGGCTTGTCCCAATCCTATTCTGGACTTTTCCACCAATTAGAATTCTTTACATGATCTTATAAGACCCTCTTTGACTCTGTTGTTTATCTCTCCCTCCCCCTAGGCCTGTGCTTTAGACCCCATGCTGGATGACTCTGTAATGTTTGCCAAGCGCCTGAGGAACGTGGATCAGCCCGTCACTCTGTGTGTGGTGGACGACCTCCCGCACGGCTTCCTCAGCCTATCACAGCTCTCCAGGGAGACCAGGGAAGCGGCTAACGTCTGCGTCAACCGAATCAGGGATGTCTTTGACCAGAAGGACTCTCCCCAGGAGCCGCGCATGCACCGCAAGCTGGAAAGGACCAATCGCGGTGCTTCCTCTGTCGCCACGGGAGACCCAGAGAAGCTCTTTGCAGTACCCATTCAGGAGGAGGAGCTTCTGGTGGCCCGGGGAGGGGCTATAGTACCAGATGGGGAAGGGTTAGTCGGCATGGCAGCACAGAACAACATAGACGTTGTGGGATAAAGGCATAATTAGGGGTTTGCTAGATGAAGAGTGCTGTTTGTCAAAGGATTTAAAAGAGAGGGAGAAAAGGTGGGATTTGGGCCAAATAAAGCCTGGGAGAGGAGAGGAGAAGAGAAGAGAGGGAAGGAAAGACAGCAGGAGGAGGATATGCAGAAGGAAGCACCCGTGGGTAGAGTGAAGGATAGCAAGCACTAAATGCAACCTCTTCAGCTTTCAAACTCTCACCATGCACAGCGACATGTTGCCCATACTGGTTGACAACACACACACAAACTAAACCACTTAGCCTTTTGGGCTGCTGCATTCTCGGTGTAGAACTGTGAGTTTGGAGCCTGGACATTATAAAAAACAGAGCGTTGTGGTGAATGGTCGATACATCTCCCCATAGAAGGCCATTCCAGTCCCTAATCAGATAGTGGTAGACGCGCAATGAGATCCTACATAGTGCCATAACAACTTAATGGCCACTTGTCCTTTAGGGAGCCACTCTAAATCAAGCTTAATAACTGTAGAACTCTGAGGTCTATTAAACTAGTTTGTCAGTGAATACTGCCACTGTTAAGACACTTACTCTGCTGATTGGCCCATCAATAGGACGCTGAAGCGCTAAAAACAACAAACCTAGAAATTCCACAGAAATTGTTAACCATAATTGATCTCATTATGCTGTAGTATTCCTTGTTATTTGTATTTATAGTGTTTATATATTGTATTGTTATTTTAACCCTGGATCATAATTATAACTGTTTGTTCAAGGCTTTTAAGAGCATATTGTGTGGTGGATGCTAAGTTATGTTCTTAGCTGTGTGGTGCTATACTCTGTCGCTGCTCATTCCTAGTTGTTGAAAGTAGCCAAATGTTAACCTCTACCACTGTCTCCCAATCAACCAGTCACCTCATAGTCCAGTCACAGTGAGATGTGGCTGAGGGTTGATATTATGAGGCAAATATAATCTCTATATCCTGGTCTTTCTATTATACGGATGTATTATAACTAGCCAATCATAAATAGCTAATGCAATAGTATAGCTGCATTTTCTTTGATCAGTGCAATCAACAGGACTCCGTAGAGCCATGGTGATATTGTGCTTGGATTTAAGTACACTGTTGGGAGCAAAGCATCAAGTCACAAAATACTTTTTGATTTGATCATTTTTATTGACGCACAGTAATTACAGTGGGGAAAAAAAGTATTTAGTCAGCCACCAATTGTGCAAGTTCTCCCACTTAAAAAGATGAGAGGCCTGTAATTTTCATCATAGGTACACGTCAACTATGACAGACAAATGAAAGGGAAAAAAATCCAGAAAATCACATTGTAGGATTTTTTAATGAATTTATTTGCAAATTATGGTGGAAAATAAGTATTTGGTCACCTACAAACAAGCAAGATTTCTGGCTCTCACAGACCTGTAACTTCTTCTTTAAGAGGCTCCTCTGTCCTCCACTCGTTACCTGTATTAATGGCACCTGTTTGAACTTGTTATCAGTATAAAAGACACCTGTCCACAACCTCAGTCACACTCCAAACTCCACTATGGCCAAGACCAAAGAGCTGTCAAAGGACACCAGAAACAAAATTGTAGACCTGCACCAGGCTGGGAAGACTGAATCTACAATAGGTAAGCAGCTTGGTTTGAAGAAATCAACTGTGGGAGCAATTATTAGGAAATGGAAAACATACAAGACCACTGATAATCTCCCTCGATCTGGGGCTCCACGCAAGATCTCACCCCGTGGGGTCAAAATGATCACAAGAATGGTGAGCCACACAGGGGGACCTAGTGAATGACCTGCAGAGAGCTGGGACCAAAGTAACAAAGCCTACCATCAGTAACACACTACGCCGCCAGGGACTCAAATCCTGCAGTGCCAGACGTGTCCCCCTGCTTAAGCCAGTACATGTCCAGGCCCGTCTGAAGTTTGCTAGAGTGAATTTGGATGATCCAGAAGAGGATTGGGAGAATGTCATATGGTCAGATGAAACCAAAACAGAACTCTTTGGTAAAAACTCAACTCGTCGTGTTTGGAGGACAAAGAATGCTGAGTTGCATCCAAAGAACACCATACCTACTGTGAAGCATGGGGGTGGAAACATCTTGCTTTGGGGCTGTTTTTCTGCAAAGGGACCAGGACGACTGATCCGTGTAAAGGAAAGAATGAATGGGGCCATGTATCGTGAGATTTTGAGTGAAAACCTCCTTCCATCAGCAAGGGCATTGAAGATGAAACGTGGCTGGGTCTTTCAGCATGACAATGATCCCAAACACACCGCCCGGGCAACGAAGGAGTGGCTTCGTAAGAAGCATTTCAAGGTCCTGGAGTGGCCTAGCCAGTCTCCAGATCTCAACCCCATAGAAAATCTTTGGAGGAAGTTGAAAGTCCGTGTTGCCCAGCGACAGCCCCAAAACATCACTGCTCTAGAGGAGATCTGCATGGAGGAATGGGCCAAAATACCAGCAACAGTGTGTGAAAACCTTGTGAAGACTTACAGAAAACGTTTGACCTGTGTCATTGCCAACAAAGGGTATATAACAAAGTATTGAGAAACTTTTGTTATTGACCAAATACTTATTTTCCACCATAATTTGCAAATAAATTCATTAAAAATCCTACAATGTGATTTTCAGGAAAAAAAATTCTCATTTTGTCTGTCATAGTTGACGTGTACCTGTGATGAAAATTAAGGCCTCTCTCATCTTTTTAAGTGGGAGAACTTGCACAATTGGTGGCTGACAAAATACTTTTTTTCCCCACTGTAAGTCTATGATTTTAAGTATCTTGTGCTCAGCCGTTGTTCGTTGCCATCTAAAAGCAATCACCAGCTGTCTATAGACTGACTGCCATTAGAAGCAGATAATGTTTTTAAAAAGACTGGAAGTCCTTTCTCTATTTGCACAGTGAATAACTTCAATAAGAGAGACTGAAGCAGACAGATGCACTGCCCATCTCTTCATACTATATCTGTACATCACTGCACTGACTGCCAAAAACGCAGCCCTCTATCCCAGGATGCAGTGCGTTACACTGCCACAGCCCCTGAGCCAGGGGACGTCCTGCTTGCTGACCCATTTCTGACCCATTTCTGCAGCTCTGTCCAAATCACAGAGGATCCATTCGCTCCAACAGCCTGCACCGAGCGAGCAGGATAATCTAGAACAAGCCTGATAGTGAGCTCATACTCACTGAACAGGTGACTTCTGTAGGTAGCTAATGTGTCTTTCTGTGCACCTTTAGGACATTCTACAGTGGCTGACTGACAATCTGTGTGTTCTACACCATCTTTACCCCATGCAAATACTCAGGGGACTGATGCTACTACTACGTTTGACTGAATCTGATATATGATACTTGTTGAGAATATTGTCTAGCTTGTTGAGAATGAATGATTCACCTTGGAGTGAAGGAGATGTCCCTTTGTTATAGAGGGTTGTCGTCCTCTAGCAAGCCTATAACTAAATATAGATACAACCTCACTTCTGGTTCTGTCCTTGTCTGGTGGTCACAGGCCCGGGTTGCCAAATCTGTTGAGAATTATGCCTGGTGATGAAGAGGGCTTTTTGCTGAGGCTGGATTTAAGAGCAGGGTTTATCTAGCACAAGGTCATGATCTAGGATTATCATTCTCTGTCCGGTTTGCTGCCAGTGCTTATTGCAGCGTTTTGAGGCAGGCTGATAGAAATTATGAGAGCTGGTAAGTGATTCACTTGAATACCTTCACGGTTATTTTCATTTTAGAAGTCTGTGTTTATTTACTGGTTGCTGGTTTTAGATGCTGGTTATGATCATTTCAAATGTTTTCTATGTAAGGAAGTGTCAGTGTTTAGTGCCTGTGTGAGTGTCTGGTATGTGGTGTAAGTGGATTCTGCGTGTGTATCAATGACTCTAACATTGCACGTGTTTGTCAGTGCTTGTGTGGGTGGAACATCTGCCATCTTTGAAACATGATTGTGTGTTTTTAACTGCAGCAGTGTTAAGTAAAGCAGCATGTGGGTGTATGGGGCCATGAGGTGCAATCCAAGCCCCTGAATCTCATGGGTGTTGTATAGTACACTGTTGGTTAGCCGAGCGGGACTTCTTAGATCCCATTTAACACTATGCATTCTGTCAGCCATCCATTGCTATGATGCTTTACTAGGTCCTTGATTAAGAAAGTTCTCATTGTGCTCTAGCAACATGACTGATCATGCGTATTAAGATTTAGTAGACTGGCCTCCATTGCCAGAGTAGATATCATAACCCCACAGACACACCCGACCAGCACCACTCCAGGCCCTATGGGATGCCCTGAAGGGCTCCTATAGACTACTAGCGCCCCCTATTGAACAAGGCTAGTACAGCCCTCCAACCTATCTATGGAACTGTGTAATGGTGGGTTAGAACCCCTTGGTGGTTTATTACCAAATCCTTTTTATTTGGGTTGTGGCTTTAGACCAGGTCCTGGTCAGAAACATTGCTCTTGTTTTCTTGGTGGGTCACAAGAAATGATTTGTATGGATCATCAGTGCAACAACTTTGGGAACCACTGCAAATAGGCTACTCTTTTTATGGCTACCAATCCTTGGTATCCCCTGATCTGATAGGAGTGAACCGCACAGGAGAAATCCATGACATGGTGCTAGCCCATCAGTTGGCCTCGTGAGGTTACCGCCATCTTGTTTTCACCTTCCTAGTCCTCTCATATTGGTTGTCAGGAAAGGGAAGGAGCCATTTCAGAGCATTGGGACATGGCCTCCCCTCCATATGTGGGCCAACCACTGTTTCTATGCCTCAAGATGATTGATTGCATCATGCATTAGCATTTGTGTGTGTGTTGCCGCGTTCAAAACAACTTGGAGCTCGGAAAATTACGAGGTCAAATCATGATGTCAGTGATCTTCAGGTCGGAAAGTCGGTGCTCTAGAAAGAGGCCCGAGATTCCGAGTTGGATGAACGTTCAAATACAGTCTGAGCTTTTTTTTCTTCTCTCCGAGTTCCCAGTTGTTTTGAACAAGGTGTGTGTGTGGAAGATTTTTGGGGAGTATGTGCATCATTTGGGTCTTGAAATGCAAAATGGCTGAAGTAGTGTGGAGTCATTTAATGTGGCTTTGTGTGTTTGATTATACATCGGACCTCAACCATTTCCCTCATGTATAGGCTATTTACTCTGGATTCAGCATCTCTTAGCCCTGGGACATCTTTAGCTCTAGGCTAACCTGAAAAATGCAGTGTGAAAAGCCTATTAGTATGTCAACATATTATCTGAAAGCTTTTTAGGTCAAGTACCCGGTCAAATGTTACCATACACACAGCTATGCAGTAACACACCAGCATCCTTTAGTAGATTTTATCTAATGTCTTTGGTGAGCCATATGTTTTTCGATCAACCCTAAGGCTAGAGTTATGCAAGGCTATTTGCCATTTACATTTGGTAATTTAGCAGACGGCATACCACTTAGTTTGTGTAGATTGTAGAATTCTTGGCAATCTGGTCACTTGAGAATAATTTCCTTGAATGGAACTGACCTCGACTGCCTGCTTCTCAGAATGTGTTGCTTCTTTATAGTTAATGTTTTATTCTCTATTATTTTGCCCCACTTAGACCAGGGGTTCTCAAAGTGGGGTCTGCAGAGCGTGACCAGACCAATAAAATGTCCACCAATTATCAATCTTTCATCTTCTATTTACATAAATGCACTTTAATTTACGCTTTAAAACTGCAGTTTTCTCTCTGCCTCATGGCAACGTGTAGATTGCAGGATATTACCTTTAAAGCTGCAACAACAACAAATCTCTGCCCAATGACAAAATGTGTAGAATTGCAGGAAATTTGCTTGAGAACTGCAACATTTTCACTCCGATGCCAAAAGGCGGGCCTTTTTTAAAATGTTCTTTCCCCAGGCCCGAGACTTGGTTCGTCCAGCCATACACTGCAGAAGTCAAACTCCTTGTAGACTATTTTTAGCACACTTGAGTTCTGATTTATGAGGGGGGTCCTGATGGGGAAAAAAGGGGTCCCCTCCCCAGCCTAAAAAGTTTGAGAACCCCTGACTTAGACAATACCACCTGTTTGATAAAGTGCATGTTTGGTTATGCTTCAAGCCTTAATCTAAGATTGAGTCTAGTTTTATATGAATCTTGCTATCACTGTCATTGACATTAGTGACAGACATTTTGGCCTGGGTTGATGTCAGTGAGTCCTGTTAGCTGTGTCATTGAGATCTACATAGTAGTTATCTGTGTTTGCACTTTATGGAACAAGACACTGTGGTTAATATAGAGCAATAGAAAATAACTATATTAAAACCTACACAAAGCCATAGAAAGACTGGAAGAAAATGTTTGGAAGTTTACTTGATTTTTATTTCCATTATTTTACAACGCCACAAGTGCAACCATGTGAATAAAAAAGATGATTGTATGTTACAAAAATAAAATGCGTTTCTTGTATAGATATTTTTCACTTGTTATTCCTCTTTAATTTTGACTCCTGTAATGACTCTTTACAGGTTGGTTGAATGTTTCACATATGCAATGACTATTTTGTCTCTTGGAACCCTTGTTTCCCTCTGCAATTTTTTTTGGGAATAAATATATTCTCCCAAACATGTTACATCTGTATTTATTTAGAGGCTGAAATGTCGGAATACGGAATTGGGGCAACAGACATTTTGTGACCTTTAGTTAAATCCATTAACTGTCAAATCTTTAAAAAACATGATTACAAGGCTGTTTCAACAAGCTTATTCTGCTCATCAATCTGACTTTGACATACAGTACTAGTCAAAAATGTGGACACCTACTCATTCAAGGGTTTTGCTTTATTTTTACTATTTTCTACATTGTAGAATAATAGTGAAGACATAACTATGAAATAACACATGGAATCATGTAGTACCCAAAAAAGTGTTAAACAAAACAAAATATATTTTATATTTTTCAAAGTAGCCACCCTTTGCCTTGACAACTTTGCATTCTTGCAACAAGCTTCATGAGGTAGTCACCTGGAATGCATTTCAATTAACAAGTGTGCCTTAAAGTTAATTTGTGGAATTTCTTTCCTTAATGCGTTTGAGCCAATCAGTTGTGTTGTGACAAGGTAGGGGTGGTATACATTTACATTTCAGTCATTTAGCAGACGCTCTTATCCAGAGCGACTTACAGTTAGTGAGTGCATACGTTTTTCATAATGCCCTCCCGTGGGAATCGAACCCACAACCCTGGCGTTGCAAGCGCCATGCTCAACCAACTGAGCTACAGGAGGCCTGTATACAGAATATAGCCCTATTTGCTAAAAGACCAAGTCCATATTATGGCAAGAACAGCTCAAATAAGCAAAGAGAAATGACAGTCCATCATTACTTTAAGACGTGAAGGTCAGTCAATATGGAACATTTCAAGAACTTTGAAAGTTTCTTCAAGTGCAGTTGCAAAAACCATCAAGCGCTATGAGGAAACTGGCTCTCATGAGGACCGCCACAGGAAAGGAAGACCCAGAGTTACCTCTGCTGCAGAGGACAAGTTCATTAGAGTTACCAGCCTCAGAAATTGCAGCCCAAATAAATGCTTCACAGAGTTCAAGTAACAGACACATCTCAACATCAACTGTTCAGAGGAGACTGCGTGAATCAGGCCTTCATGGTCAAATTGCTGCAAAGAAACCACTACTAAAGGACACCAATAATAAGAAGAGACTTGCTTGGGCCAAGAAACACAAGCAATGGACATTAGACCGGTGGAAATCTGTCCATTTGGTCTGATGAGTCCAAATATGAGATTTTTGGTTCCAACCGGCGTTTCTTTGTGAGATGCAGAGTAGGTGAACAGATGATCTCTGCATGTGTGTTTCCCACCATGAAGCATGGAGGAGGTGGTGTGGGGGTGCTTTGCTGGTGACACTGATTTATTTAGAATTCAAGGCACACTTAACCAGCATGGCTACCACAGCATTCTGCAGCGATACGCCATCCCATCTGGTTTGCGCTTAGTGGGACTGTCATTTGTTTTTCAACAGACAATGACCCAACACACCTCCAGGCTGTGTAAGGGCTATTTGACCAAGAATGAGAGTGATGGAGTGCTGCATCAGATGACCTGGCCTCCACAATCACCCGACCTCAACCCAATTGAGATGGTTTGGAATGAGTTGGATCGCAGAATGAAGGAAAAGCAGCCAGCAAGTGCTCAGCATATGTGGGAACTCCTTCAGGACTGTTGGAAAAGCATTCCAGGTGAAGCTGGTTGAGAGAATGCCAAGAGTGTGCAAAGCTGTCATCAAGGCAAAGGGTGGCTACTTTGAAGAATCTAAAATATAAATATATTTTTTGTTTAACCCTTTTTTTGTTACATATGTGTTATTTCATAGTTTTGATGTCTTCACTATTATTCTACAATGTAGAAAATAGTAAAAAATAAAGAAAAACCCTGGAATGAGTAGGTGTGTCCAAACTTATGACTGGTACTGTATGTTGCGAACTTCTCAAACGACTTATGCCCGATGTCCACCAGATGCATGCGTTTTGTTTTGCCGGAGGTCTAGCCTGCATTTTCCGTACTTGATGCACATGTGCTTCGCTTTTCAACTATACTGAACAAAAATATAAATGCAACACGCAACAATCTATGGATTTCAAATGACTGGGCAGGGGCGCAGCCATGGGTGGGCCTGGGAGGGCATAGGCCCACCCACTGGGGAGCCAGGCCCAGCCAAACAGAAATACTGCTGTATGGGTGGCTGGTCTCAGACGATCCCGCAGGTTTAGAAGTCGGATGTGGAGGTCCTGGGCTGGTGTGGTTACACGTGGTCTGCGGTTGTGAGGCCGGTTGGACGTACTGCAAAATTCTTTAAAATGACGTTGGAGGCGGCTTATGGTAGAGAAAATAACATATTATCTGGCAGCAGCTCTGGTGGACATTCCTAAAGTCAGCATTCCAATTGCACGCTCCCTCAAAACTTGAGGCATCTCTGGCATTGTGTTGTGTGACAAAACTGCACATTTTAGTGGCCTTTATTGTCCCCAGCACAAGGTGCACCTATGTAATGATTATGCTGTTTAATCAGCTTCTTGATATGCCACACCTGTCAGGTGGATGGATTATCTTGGCAAAGGAGAAATGCTCACTAACAGGGATGTAAACAAACGTGTGCACAACATTTGAGAGACATACATTGAGGGAAAAAAGTATTTGATCCCCTGCTGATTTTGTACGTTTGCCCACTGACAAAGAAATGATCAGTCTATAATTGTAATGGTAGGTTTATTTGAACAGTGAGAGACAGAATAACAACAAAAAGATCCAGAAAAACGCATGTCAAAAATTTTATAAATTGATTTGCATTTTAATGAGGGAAATAAGAATATGACCCCCTCTCAACCAGAAAGAGTTCTGGCTCCCAGGTGTCTTTTATACAGGTAACGAGCAGAGATTAGGAGCACACTCTTAAAGGGAGTGCTCCTAATCTCAGCTTGTTACCTGTATAAAACACACCTGTCCACAGAAGCAATCAATTAATCAGATTCCAAACTCTCCACCATGGCCAAGACCAAAGAGCTCTCCAAGGATGTCAGGGACAAGATTGTAGACCTACACAAGGCTGGAATGGGCTACAAGACCATCGCCAAGCAGCTTGGTGAGAAGGTGACAACAGTTGGTGCGATTATTCGCAAATGGAGAAACACAAAAGAACTGTCAATCTCCCTCGGCCTGGGGCTCCATGCAAGATCTCACCTCGTGGAGTTGCAATGATCATGAGAACGGTGAGGAATCAGCCCAGAACTACACGAGAGGATCTTGTCAATGATCTCAAGGCAGCTGGGACCATAGTCACCAAGAAAACAATTGGTAACACATTACGCCGTGAAGGACTGAAATCCTGCAGCGCCCGCAAGGTCCCCCTGCTCAAGAAAGCACATATACATGCCCGTCTGATGTTTGCCAATGAACATCTGAATGATTCAGAGGAGAACTGGGTGAAAGTGTTGTGGTCAGATGAGACCAAAATCGAGCTCTTTGGCATCAACTCAACTCGCCGTGTTTGGAGGAGGAGGAATGCTGCCTATGACCCCAAGAACACCATCCCCACCGTCAAACATGGAGGTGGAAACATTATGCTTTGGGGGGTGTTTTTCTGCTAAGGGGACAGGACAACTTCACCGCATCAAAGGGACGATGGACAGGGCCATGTACCGTCAAATCTTGGGTGAGAACCTCCTTCCCTCAGCCAGGGCATTGAAAATGGGTCGTGGATGGGTATTCCAGCATGACAATGACCCAAAACACACGGCCAAGGCAACAACGGAGTGGCTCAAGAAGAAGCACATTATGGTCCTGGAGTGGCCTAGCCAGTCTCGAGACCTTAATCCCATAGAAAATCTGTGGAGGGAGCTGAAGGTTTGAGTTGCCAAACGTCAGCCTCGAAACCTTAATGACTTGGAGAAGATCTGCAAAGAGGAGTGGGACAAAATCCCTCCTGATATGTGTTCAAACCTGGTGGCCAACTACAAGAAACGTCTGACCTCTGTGATTGCCAACAAGGGTTTTGTACTAAGTCATGTTTTGTACTAAGTCATGTTTTGAAGAGGGGTCAAATACTTATTTCCCTCATTAAAATGCAAATCAATTTATAACATTTTTTACATGCGTTTTTCTGGATTTTTTTGTTGTTATTCTGTCTCTCACTGTTCAAATAAAACTACCATTAAAATTATAGACTGATCATGTCTTTGTCAGTGGGCAAATGTACAAAATCAGCAGGGGATCAAAAACTTTTTTCCCTCACTGTATGCTTTTTGTGAGTATGGAACATTTCTGGGATCTTTTATTTCAGCTCATGAAACATGAAACAACTTTACATGTTGCATTTTATATTTTTGTTCAGCATAGCTAAAAGCTAGCTAGTTGGAGTGTGTGTACTTCCCTTTGTACCACCGCAGAGTAAAGAAACGCAAGAGTTGAACATATTGAACGCATACGGTACACAGAACATAGTGCAGCACCCCCAATGTAGTGTTGTGGACTGCTCCATTGACAATGAATGACTTCCGCCGGAACGCAAAGAGTTTGATTAATCTGGTGGACATGAGGCATTTGACCTACAGTGGCTTGCGAAAGTATTCACCCCCCTTGGCATTTTTCCTATTTTGTTGCATTACAACCTGGAATTAAAATTGATTTTTTGGGGGTTTGTATCATTTGATTTACACACCATGCAAAAAAACAAGAAATAAGACAAAAAAACATTTATTGAGCGTGCATAACTATTCACCCCCCTTTTGCAGCAATTACAGTTGCAAGTCTGTTGGGGTATGTCTCTATAAGCTTGGCACATCCAGACACTGGGATTTTTGCCCATTCTTCAAGGAAAATCTGCTCCAGCTCCTTCAAGTTGGATGGGTTCTGCTGGTGTACAGCAATCTTTAAGTCATACCACAGATTCTCAATTGGATTGAGGTCTGGGCTTTGACTAGGCCATTCCAAGACATTGAAATGCTTCCCCTTAAACCACTCGAGTGTTGCTTTAGCAGAATGCTTAGGGTCATTGTCCTGCTGGAAAGTGAACCTCTGTCCCAGTCTCAAATCTCTGGAAGACTGAAACGGGTTTCCCTCAAGAATTTCCCTGTATTTAGCGCCATCCATCATTCCTTTATTTCTGACCAGTTTCCCAGTCCCTAACGATGAAAAACATCCCCACAGCATGATGCTGCCATCCCCATGCTTCACTGTGGTGGATGGTGTTCTCGGGGTGATGAGAGGTGTTGGGTTTGCGCCAGACATAGCGTTTTCCTTGATGGCCAAAAAGCTAAATTTTAGTCTCATCTGACCAGAGTACCTTCATGTCCATTACATGAAATCCAAATAAAAATTATTTAAATAACAGGTTGTAATGCAACAAAATAGGAAAAACGCCAAGGGGGATGAATACTTTCGCAAGGCACTGTATTTGTATAAGGTATGCTAAACATATAGATACCACACAAGCTGTTAACCTCAGTGTAAACCGGTGGGAAAAGATTGTTTAGTCTCTGTCCTATATCTAGGAGATAAGAAAGCTCAGGAAATATGTTTAGTTTTTTGGGACACATTTAACCTCTTATTTTTGTTGGCACAAAACTAGCTCCATATCTCCATTCGTTTGTGTGGGTTACCTTCAGACTAGTCCCATGACATGGTCTGACAAACACCGCTGTAGCTCGGATGCGGAGGATTGAGATGCATGCAGCCCATCCCAAAAAAAACAGATGTCTAGTTTAAACTGACGGATTTGACTGGGATGTTACTTAGATTGACGCACGGGGTTTAACTGCATTACATCTCATTTAGTGTGCCAATTATGTGTTTTTTATTTTGTGATAACCCACCATGAAGTTACATTTAAATGGTTTAAAATTGGACCAGTGTTTGAAAAAGCTTTAGCAATAGGAGAGCGCTGCCTACGGGGGGCCAGTATGAAAAATGTATGCACTCACTAAATGTAAGTCGCTCTGGATAAGAGCGTCTGCTAAATGACTAAAATGTAAAATAACTGAACAATGGTCTTTGTATAATTAACTGATTAATTAGTAGGCATTCATTAGTGGGCAGTGTCTGTCTGGACTAAGGCTTATTCGTTATTTGTGGGCTATTAAACGTTACATGCAACTTTTATCTGAACGTGAAAATCATGTAGTATCTCCTTGGTGTGATGATTTACATAGGCTAGTTTGTGTAGTGATTTTAGGTGTAGCCTACTACAGTCTTGTTCAATTCTATAGGCCTAGGCTAAGAGTGAACAACAGGCCTATAATGTGAGTGAAAACCCCATTCATTTAAAATGTTTGACCAAATAGGTGACAAATAATTTATATGTGAATGACTGATGTGTCTTGGATGTGTCGCAATCTTATAGCGAGAACGCGCATTCTGCCTCTGTTACCAGTGAGTGGGAAGGAGTAGGGGCGCGTATCCAAAGCAAGCTCACAGCTCAAAATATTGGGGCCACATGCATCCGCAAAAGACGAGAACGCGCGCCCAGTGTCTTCTAGGCTTCCCTCTCGGATACTGTCGTTTCCTGCATTCCAGTTGATTGGCAAGGGGGGCCCGGACGACCACTGAGTAGCGAAAGACTGGGATAAGATGGAGATTTGCGAGAGACTTTTGTGCCTGGCCGTGGTGTCCAGCGTTCTCTGCGTTGGCTCGGTTCTGGGGAAATATGTGAGAGGTATCGTCAATACCAAGGAGGTAAGGTGTTTGATACCTAAAATGTATCACTTGTGACAATGACACCATTGTTAGACTCGGCAGCGCCTTCTCATGTAGCCTACAGCCTCGCGGTGTGTATATTATATTGCGAGTGTGACGCGCTCCGAAATTGCCTGATCATTTTTATTCTAATCAAGCAATTTCTCCAAGATGTTACAGGCTGTCCATACTCCCTTGTATTTGTGCGCATCTCTATGCTTGTCAGAGCGAGCGTATTTCTATTATATCTACATCGTTCTGACTAAGAATGTGGCTCTCACCGACGGGTAGAAGCAAGCTGTGGATGTTTACGAGAATGTGACTTGCAAATCCATCTAGCATTTTTTTCTTTGTGATAGCGCCAAGCGTTGGTGATATCCTACACTGTAACCAAAATAACTCACATCCATCCTTCGCATACAATAACGGTAACCCCGCGGTTACAGGTGTGCGTCAGTTGTCGCTCACGTCGCATATTGTTTGTTATTGGTCCTCCTCATCTCACATCAGCCGTGGTCCAACACTTAACACTAGCCTATCAATATAAAAAAGAGTCTTCTCTGATATCACTCTGTTATAAATATCAACGATACTATTATCTGATTTTTATCTCAGTGTTTCCATTGATTCATTCTGGGTTTAGATGTTATGATCATATTGTTCCCATGCCCTGCTGTGCTGTGAGTGACCATGTTATAGGGCAGGCAAGTGTAAAGTGCACTCAGATGTAATGAGCTCTCACATAACTCTTCTCATCTCAGCTCCTTTTAGTATCCCACTTCTGCATAACAGTTATGATCAGGTGTGATGTTTAGCCCATGACCTTTATGCCTCATAAAGTAGGCTAACACCTGCCCTACACAATATAATTGTATCATAGAAACACTTAGGCTACTTATCAGATCATTATGTGGTTTCCAATCAAGAGCTATTGAAAATTGACAAACTATAGTTAACTAGCTAAATGCACTAGTGTTTGCATAATATCAGAAATGCTTATGAATAACCTAATCCATATTAGATCTCCTGCTCATGCCAGACGTACTCTGTACTCTCTTCTCTTACGTGGTGTGTGTTAGTCTGAACCAGGGTTAGGTCTTCCCTCAAAGCACCATGTCACTGCTCTGAATGGACTGAAACAACACTCATCTGGACATGTTGATATAGTGTATGTGTGTGTTGTCCAGTGGGACTGTTAAACACATCAGTCTTGTCTGCTGACTCCCACCCAAGGTCACACACACGCACAGCCTCACCCTCGATCTCAAAGTCACAGTAGAGTACAAAATCCCAAATCAGCAGGCAATGTATGATCAGGTTCAGTGATGGTGGGGAGGATTATAGGTTAGGTTTTTGTGAGTTTATTTATGTTTGTGTGTGGTTGTGATTTCATGTGGCTGTGAGTATGTTTAGGCAAGTGAGTGTGTGTTGCACCGTTGTGTAACCTTACTAATGAATCATTGAGAGGTCCAGGGGTGACTTGACTAGCTGATTGGTAATTAATTGTTAATGAGGCTTAGCAAGGAGAGAGAGAGAGAGAGAGAGGGGAGAGGGAGAGGGGGGGGGACAGACAGAGGGCAAGATAGGGATAGGGACAGAGAGAGAGGGAGGGAGTAGTAGTGACCGGATACTGCATCGAGGCCTAGCACTTGATTAATGGGGTGTCTAACACAAACACTCACACTCTCTTTCACTCACACACGAACACTCTCTCTCCCTCACTCACACACACACTGGCTCAATGGCTCTGCATCACAATGCAGTGGCCGTGGGGTAATGAGAGGACTAAGGGGGATTAAGGTTGACACCCCATCCACTGTTCCACTGCTCCTGTTCTCCTACTACTCTCCACTGAGACCGACTGGGCCTAGGGCCGGACTACAGGTGCCATCTGGGCTAGGCTTACACTGAGCTGCATGGACTGGGGTGGACTGGGGCTAGACTGGACTGGCCTGCTCAGAAACACTGCTGTTAGACGAGGCTCTATTTCCTTACTGTTGCAATGTGCATGCCCCGCCCACCTGAGGATACTTTTTTCAGCCATATCTTTTCCTGTGTTTGAGGGGTGCAAAATCCAATTTCGCTGCAGTGAATGCTTTATTTTTACTCCTGCGACTCTTTCATGCTCTTGCTTGTGCCTGTCGTTTTTGCACCGATAACGTTACGACCGTGGAAATGTTTGTAATGACCTGTCAAACGCACCCCGGTAATGGCTTAAACGGGCTCAATGGAATACATTTACATTTAAGTCATTTAGCAGACGCTCTTATCCAGAGCGACTTACATTGTCTTTCCGTTGATTCTATAAGAATGCTAAAGCTTCATCTGGGTTTTAACACACCATCTCGACACTAACATCACAAGAAAGATGTGTGTACAAATTTTTTAAGGGGGTGGGGTTCAAAATAGGAGAGGGTTGTAAAATTTTGTTTTTTTGCTTTGGGGAGGGTTGTGTGTTTTTTGTTATTCGGCCACAGGGGAGGGTAGTGTGTTTTCCCCCTGGTTTACATTCACCCTTTTGCAGGTTTTACATGATAATTTCTTCTATCCTAGCCACATTTCCTCATCTGCTTGCATGGCCTCCCCTATATCAAGGCGTTTTGGTACTTCCCTTATGCACTCCCTGTGTTAACTTTTACTATACCACCACAGGTCAATATAGTCTACCAGTCTGTCTATCCTGCCCTCTATCCATCGTTCATAGTGACAATAGTGGTTGGTGGATTGTTTGTCCAGATCTGTAATAGGCTATAGCAGTGGTTACCAACCTTTGAGTCAAGATCACTTTCTGAGTCAAAATGCAAGCTGAGATCTACCGTTCAAATTTTTTTTTACATGACTTAAAAACGTAAGCCAATGCAACATTTAACCTATTAAAAACAGTAGTGTAGTAATGAGCGTTTGTACAGTAGGCTATAGGCCCAAAACATTATCACCGCATATTGGCTTTGCTTGAATTGCCCTGCCAATGCATTGTTGTTCTTCTCTGACCATTTTTGAAAATTATATTTCAACATTTGAGGAAGACTATATGATCACACCGGTAATAGATCCGTTGTTTTATTACTTGTGAGGCACAGCTGAGTGAGCAAACATTTTAATAATGTGCTTTTTTAAATAATGTGCCTGCATCTGATGGTCAGTCTCAGCAGAGGGTGAGGGCAGCAGACTGAGGGTCTGCCTCTCAACATCTCTCCGCTCTCCCTTTCCTCAGCTGACACTGACCCAGAAGGGACACCGTCTTCCAGCTGATGGCGAAACTCGATTCACACCGCATTATTTCTGCGTCATGCACAAATGCATGTTGTTACTCCTATGACCAAAGAAAGAAGACCCAAGTCACTAATAATAACAACGCAAGCCTATCGATACACTTTCCTACTCATTCATTGCAGCTGCAGTGCTGATTGTAGTGTGAGTGGAAGTAGGGAAAACACGCATTTTATGGCTTATAAAAGTGTTGAATAGAAAGTGTTGACAGTGTTGAGTAAAAACGTATATATGAACTCACTCAAAAAAACAGCAGCTCTTTGCTGTATTCGTTGACAGTCTCTCTCTGGTCATGGTTTTCAAAGTTTAGAAATCTCACATGATCAACTTTGCTGTAGCTTTCTTTTATGCCTGCTACGTTACTGCAGAGACAGTAATCTGAGCCATCCGATTGGCCAGTTGTAGGCCTTTAGTGCACTTGATTTTCTCCCCCCGGGCCCAGACTGGAAGGCAGAGTTTGTACCTTCAGACATATGAAATGGTTCATAGACTGTTCTCTCTGCTACCGCACGGCAAAGGCTCACCAGCTTCTACCCCCAAGCCATAAGACTGCTGAACAATTAATCAAATGGCCACCCGGACTATTTACATTGACCCCTCAGTGTTTATTATCTATGCATAGTCACTTTACCCCTACCTACATGTACAGTGGGGAGAACAAGTATTTGATACACTGCCGATTTTGCTGGTTTTCCTACTTACAAAGCATGTAGAGGTCTGTAATTTTTTCATAGGTACACTTCAACTGTGAGAGACGGAATCTAAAACAAAAATCCAGAAAATCACATTGTATGATTTTTAAGTAATGAATTTGCATTTTATTGCATGACATAAGTATTTGATACATCAGAAAAGCAGAACTTAATATTTGGTACAGAAACCTTTGTTTGCAATTACAGAGATCAAACGTTTCCTGTAGGTCTTGACCAGGTTTGCACACACTGCAGCAGGGATTTTGGCCCACTCCTCCATACAGACCTTCTCCAGATCCTTCAGGTTTCGGGGCTGTCTCTGGGCAATACGGACTTTCAGCTCCCTCCAAAGATTTTCTATTGGGTTCAGGTCTGGAGACTGGCTAGGCCACTCCAGGACTTTGAGATGCTTCTTACGGACCCACTCCTTAGTTGCCCTGGCTGTGTGTTTCGGGTCGTTGTCATGCTGGAAGACCCAGCCACGACCCATCTTCAATGCTCTTACTGAGGGAAGGAGGTTGTTGGGCAAGATCTCACGATACATGGCCCCATCCATCCTCCCCTCAATACGGTGCAGTCGTCCTGTCCCCTTTGCAGAAAAGCATCCCCAGAGAATGATGTTTCCACCTCCATGCTTCACGGTTGGGATGGTGTTCTTGGGGTTGTACTCATCCTTCTTCTTCCTCCAAACACGGCGAGGGGAGTTTAGACCAAAAAGCTATATTTTTGTCTCATCAGACCACATGACCTTCTCCCATTCCTCCTCTGGATCATCCAGATGGTCATTGGCAAACTTCTGACGGGCCTGGACATGCGCTGGCTTGAGCAGGGGGACCTTGCGTGCGCTGCAGGATTTTAATCCATGACGGCGTAGTGTGTTACTAATGGTTTTCTTTGAGACTGTGGTCCCAGCTCTCTTCAGGTCATTGACCAGGTCCTGCCGTGTAGTTCTGGGCTGATCCTCACCTTCCTCATGATCATTGATGCCCCACGAGGTGAGATCTTGCATGGAGCCCCAGGCCGAGGGTGATTGACCGTCATCTTGAACTTCTTCCATTTTCTAATAATTGTGCCAACAGTTGTTGCCTTCTCACCAAGCTGCTTGCCTATTGTCCTGTAGCCCATCCCAGCCTTGTGCAGGTCTACAATTTTATCCCTAATGTCCTTACACAGCTCTCTGGTCTTGGCCATTGTGGAGAGGTTGGAGTCTGTTTGATTGAGTGTGTGGACAGGTGTCTTTTATACAGGTAACGAGTTCAAACAGGTGCAGTTAATACAGGTAATGAGTGGAGAACAGGAGGGCTTCTTAAAGAAAAACATACAGGTCTGTGAGAGCCGGAATTCTTCTTCTCACAGTTGAAGTGTACCTATGATAAAAATTACAGACCTCTACATGCTTTGTAAGTAGGAAAACCTGCAAAATCGGTAGTGTATCAAATACTTGTTCTCCCCACTGTAACTTGTAACCCCACACATTGACTCGGTACTGGTACCCCCTGTATATAGCCTCGTTATTTTATTGTGTTACTTTTTATTTTATTTTTTACTTTAGTTTATTTAGTAAATGTTTTCTTAACTCTATTTCTTTAACTGCATTGTTGGTTAAGGGCTTGTAAGTAAGCATTTCACAGTAAGGTCTACACCTGTTGTATTCGGCGCATGTGACAAATAAAATGTAATTTGATTTGAAAATGTGAACACGTCACCTACCCGGTGCGCAGGGCAGCTGAATCGGGTGCATCTACCGCCAACAGAGCGAGACCAATTAAGAAAATAGAAACGCAAGGCTTATCGTTGGGTTTTTTACAGAAATGTTTGGTGATCGACTAAGAATGGCTTGGAGATCGACCAGATTGTAATTTATTGGACATTTGAGAAATCCATATGCATTGGGTGCTTAACCCATTACGGCGTCACCCACACAACCAGCGCCATCAATAAACATGGGATATTGGTCAAATGAGCCACATTTACATGTCCTTCAAAATAGCCTATAACAAATTTAAATAAATAAAAATCCTTGTGTTTAGATGTGTAGCATTACAAAGCTTTATAGCCTATTGTTTTAACCTCACGGTTCAGCTGTCGGAGATTTGAGCACTAAATGCATCAGGGCATTGCATGCATAGGCCTACAGGCTTAGGCGCAGTGTTGCCAACTACTTTTCAGGGAAGTTGCTAGAGGCAGTTCGATTTGTTGCTAAAAGGTGCTAAATGATGTTGTGGTGTCATTGCGTGATGACGTCATTACGTAATAACGTAAAACTGCGTCATTACGTAGAATACACAATAACGTTACTCAAAGTGACTGGTCATCTCGGCGACAAATATGATTTGACATTTGTTAGTTTAGATTTGTTTGTTTATTATCACATATTTTTATTTGTAAAAGTAATATAAACACAACACATTTTATATGATCAGATATTTTTATTTTTAAACACAACACATTATACATTATTGAACAATTACATTTTATTTATTTTCTTATTAACTAGTAAACCTACACATTCTGAAAAATTATAGTTTTAAGCAGGTATTTTCTGTTTGTCGAGATTGACATAATCTATTTATTGTGGTGTTGAAAACGCAAACCATGATATTGAAGTGTCTGAAGTCGGTATGCTTTGTTTATTGGTTGTGTGGTGCATTGGCACAGAAACCTGTTGGTGGAAAATGAATTGCATATATTTTAAATTATTATAAGTATGGCATTAAAATGTTGAAAATCTGATTCCCCCTAGCTGATCATTGTCTGCAGCCAGCTCTGATCGTAGTGTAATGAAACAGGCAGGGAGAGTGAGCTCGTCTGTGGTGGTCAGCGAACCCTCAACCTTCTGGCCCGTAGCCCTGCCTGGCATCGACTGTGCCACAAAAGAATGCTGAGGTGGCAAAATCGTTATCCACGTTTATAAACACAGGGACTTTTGAATCCGAGGATGACCTGCTATTAGCATTGTTTTTAAATTAAGCAACGTGACAACAAAAGTAATTCATGAGTCTGTCTAGAGAGCGCAGGTGAGTGCACGTAGGGTAGACAGAGCAAGTGTTTGGTTGTTGCAGCCCTGCCCCTCCCCTTTATGTTAATTTAATCATATATGCAAATATACATGGTGTATTTATGCAAATGAGGTACATATAATTGTCTTAATTTGAACACAAAATATATATAAAAAGAATACCTGATACAATAAGAACATGTTGTCGTGACTCTCATTATTGTGATTTTACATTTTACATTGCGCCGCCCCATGGGTCTCCCGGTCACGGCCAGCTACAGAGCCTGGATTCGAACCAGGATCTCTAGTGGCACAGCTAGCACTGCGATGCAGTGCCTTAGACCACTGCGCCACTCGAGAGATGACTATTATTTATCAAATAATTACCTACTATGTTTAATTGTTACTAGATTAAATTAATCATGTAACAATTAACTCAATAGGAATTTGGGGCACCAAAGTTGTTTAATGAGTTACCGTTTCCCGAATTAACTCTAAAGATATTTAGATATCTCTTATCGTTTAACAGTCATTTATTAATAATTTACCTCATATCAGTCTCATTCTGAAAGTTGTAGACTCTTTAAGTCTGCACGAACCCAGGTCTTACTGATCATTCCGTACCACACAAATGTATTGAATTATTTATTTACTAACTAATAAAAAATGATAACACAAGATACAAATACGTGCACGGTATAGATAGGGATTAGAAACGTAATACAATGAAAACGGGTCCCTAGCGGACTAACACAATATGACACTTGTTACAAAAGATGGCGAGTTAAAGAGAGAGAGAGAAAACACTTGGACCTACGCTCACAGTAATCCTAATACTTTGCCCTGAACTGCCGCCCGTTTGGGAAGAAAAGTAATGCATGTATTTACGTGTTGGAGGTCTTCGTCGTGGATCTCTGTTGGACCCAGGCCTTCGTGGGCCTTCTCTTTCGGATGGCCTTTTAGATGTAAGGCTCAGATTGTCCACAAGAGGTCACAATGTCCTTCTTCTGTTTACTTTCACTCGTTCTGGAAGTGGTCTTCTGAGGACGGCTAATCAGCTGTGTCGATGATCCCCTGTGGGGTGATGAGAGCAGTGTAGTAGACGATGGCTTGAAGAAGGTAACAGGATGGTCCCACTTAAATTCACCTTCTTAGATGGTCCCACTTAAACAGTACTTAGAACAGCTACTCAGCCGTAACATTGATTGTTAGTGGAGGCAACTTTGTCGTCTTCACCTCGTGTTGATTTTCAGGGTCGGGACCAATATGGACAAAAGCTGCAGCTTGAGGTCTGTCTAGTCTGATCTGATAATTCTTGTCTCAATCTTTTATGCACTCTGGTAAAGAGGGGCGTTTCCGTCATACTGACACGCTCTCTGAGCTCCCTCGGGCGTGGCTAGTTACGAGGCAAAAGTATCATCATCACTATGATTTTGTTAGAAAGCTAAAATCACATTATAATCTTCACGAAAACATTGTCTTCCTCCTTGATATTTTCTACACAACGTAAAGTATGTAAACCTGATATACACAGTTTAAAAGCTCTTCAAGTCACAATGTTTTCGTTATAATGCCTTTATACCATTTTTAATGACATCACAAAATAGACATTAATTTTCCATATTCCATTTCTCATCATTCCCAACGTTTGGATGTTGAAATATATTGTCCCAATGTTCATTGTTGGATGTTGAAGTATTTGGGCGGCAAAAAGTATCTGAAACAAAGGCAATCCTTTCACCATACTAGAATGCCAGAGATAGATTCTGGCCGGAAGTGCTCAGCAACTGCGAACATCAGGCCCCAAACTCCAACTCAGCCCAACCAGATAGAGGAAGAGGTGGTAGATACAGAAGGAGAGTTAGGGAGGGGGACAGAAAGACCGCTAGGGAGGGGGAAAGAGAGAGCGAAAGATGGTCAGTACAAATGGAAAGACGTTAAGGGAGGGTCTAAAATTAGATTAATTTGTCTGTGCAACACAGAAACACAGATTAATTTAAGGGGTTGTGTGTGCGTGCATGCGAAAGAGAGAACGAAGTAGAAAGGAGTGTGTGTATTTCTGAGTGAGTGCAGTGACTTTCATGGTTTCTATGGCAGCTGCAAACTCAGGCAGCATGTGGTGGTTGCTATGACAATAAAGGGGGTAATGGAGGTTTGGTGTGTGTGTGTCTGAGCCTAACAAGGGGGTCTTTCACAGTCCTTGGGCAGTCATATGATATACCCCAGGCCCAGCCCCCAGCCCCACCACCTCTCCTCCTCTGTGACTGCTCCGTAGTCATGGATACACCTTTAGCCTAGGACAATACAATCTAGGACAATACAGTGCAGTATGTAGTACTGTATGATTCAGCAGGTCTGGAAGTTAGGCCTCTTGATATATGGCTGAGTGTGTTAACTGTTAACTACAGATGGCTTGCTCTCTGACATATTGCTGCAGATTTGCTCGGTATCTGTGAGATATAGTGCAGCTGTAAGTTCAAACTTTTCTGTGTTGTTTAATGATCAGTTCTATACAGCCTGTGTATGTGTCTGTCAGCCTACATCTGCAGCACAGCCCATTGACTGATACCCTGCTGCAGTGCCTTATGGAAGGACAGTGAAGCACTGTATACCATCAGCACTATATCTTGGCATGATGCTGGTTGAATATTAAAGCCAGGTTTTCCTGCTCTCTTCCCCATCTCACCTTCATCTCCCCCTCTCTCTCCTCTCCCCATCCTCTACCCCATGCCCCTCTCTCCCTCCTCCTCCCCCTCTCTCCGGTTCCCCACTCTAAATAGGACTGGTTGTTCCTCACTCGCTTCTGTTTTCTCACTGATTTTGGACGTCTGGACTTCCGGTTCCGCTACCAAAAGGTCAGGTTATAGTACAACTGACCTCTAGCCATCATTCTCTTTTCTTCTTTTTTTTCCATCAGTATTGTTGTCTCTCTCCCTCTTAGTGAGTTGCTCTCCTGTTTCTCTCTCCTCTCTCCTCTCTCTCTCTCTCTCTCTCTCTCTCTCTCTCTCTCTCTCTCTCTCTCTCTCTCTCTCTCTCTCTCTCTCTCTCTCTCTCTCTCCTCTCTTCTCTCTCTCTCCTCTCTCTCTCTCTCTCTCTCTCTCCTCTCTCTCTTCTCTCTCTCTCATATATTGTCCCCATGTACCCTATTATTTTCTTATTTTCTGTCTGACAAACTTTGTTTTACAAGTCATCTTTCATCATCTTTCCTGTATGTCCATGTCTCTCTTGTCTCTCTCCCCACTGATTCGTTTTCTCTCTCTCCTCTAAATTGACTTCATCACTCTTTCTGTCTTTGGTAGTCTACCTCTGTCTGTTCCTGTTATATTCTCCATACATTTCTCCTCTTCTCTTCTCTCCTCTCCTCTCCTCTCCTCTTCTCTTCTCTTCTCTTCTCTTCTCTTCTCTTCTCTTCTCTTCTCTTCTCTTCTCTTCTCTTCTCTTCTCTTCTCTTCTCTTCTCTTCTCTTCTCTTCTCTTCTCTTCTCTTCTCTTCTCTTCTCTTCTCTTCTCTTCTCTTCTCTTCTCTTCTCTTCTCTTCTCTTCTCTTCTCTTCTCTTCTCTTTTTCATTTCGGTCATCCTTTCTGTATTCCTCTGGTTGCTGTTAGTGGCCTGCAGACTTTGAGGCAGTCTGGTATTAATCTTAGGCCCCCTTTCCCTCTCCCCTTTCCTCCCTCCTCTTTTCCCCTTCCTTCCCTCCTCCATTCTCTCATTTTCTCTCTCCTCTCTAGTCGCGATGCTGTCAGAATATATTGCTCTACTTTGATGACAGCTCTCAGTGGCCAGCTGTGTACAAGAAGCCGGACAAGGTGAGAAACCACTACTCTGTGTCACGCTTGGTGTGTGTGTGTGTGTGTATATGTGGGCCTGTTACAATGCATAAATCAGGATTTGATGAATGTCCACTTTGTTAGATCAGATTTGTTGAATGTGCGCCAATCTGGTCAATGGAACGTCAGCGCTCCATTGACTCCTTTACCTCATCTATGCTGGATTGCCATTGTAATGTAGAATGTTCATTCAAATGATGCTAACTGATGTGGCTCATGCAATGGAATGTCTTTTTTGTAATGTCAGTTGATTTGACTCAACAAATCACAGCACAGATTGAAGGGTACACTTCTTGCTTTTACTTCCTGGCATACTCAGTCGATATTCAGATATTCACGTCATATGAAGGAATTCCCCTCGACCACGCCCACAAATTGGGGGAAACAAACATTCTTTCCCATTGACCCCCATTGTAAAAGAGCCAACTTCGTGGTCGAAGAAATAACAAAACATTCCGAAAAGCTGCTGTGTTGTTCAATGTACATGTAACCAGGTCATAAATAATAATAATAATATGCCATTTAGCAGACGCTTTTATCCAAAGCGACTTACAGTCATGCGTGCATACATTTTTGTGTATGGGTGGTCCCGGGGATCGAACCCAGCCTAAGGTTCGCAATGCTCCCATGTAGAGAAATAGAGCCTGCGAGAAGAGCCCTGTGGCTTCAGGCTTTGTGTCGCTTAGTAATTGACATAAACAAGCAGACAACAAGAAAATTGTGTTTGAAAAAGGTGAAGTTTTTGCTGTTAGCCAATGGGGCAACCTAGGTAATCACATGTTGTTTTCCCCACAGGCGGGCAGGGCCGCGACACAGGAGTGAAAATTCATTACTGTCCTGTCTTGTCCTGTAAAATGTTTTCCCGTACTGTCCTGATTACGTCCGAGACAATACCAGTATTTTGTTAGGATCGTGGCAAGGAAACATTTAACTTCTTTAGGAAAACAGCCCTAATGTTGGAAACAAACATAATTATGTTGTCATCCAGAGTTACATGTATTTATTTTCCAAGCTATAGCACACAATATTTTATATACAGCAGGTTTTCATTTTTGCCATGGAAAAAATATTGCGATACTGGTATCGTCCCGGCCCTAGTCCTGATCCTGCAACAGTTCTATAACCCCTGGAACATTCCTGTCCGGTCTCGATAAAAATCACTCCCGTCCCGTTCCATGCAAAAAAAATGTATGTGCAGAAATCTGAAGTAACTTCCTCCGTTAGCTGCTCGTCTGTCTGTCCCACGCTCTGTGTGTGAGTAACCATAGTAACTGCTCCATTTGGCTGCTGCTCAGAACTCATGACAGTTGTCTGCAGTGCACACACAAGATAACAATCACATTATGAGATTTTGGCAATGAAGGCATTATTTTGTATGATTTTTTTATTAAGTAAACTATATTAGGCCTACACATAGTTTGCTCCACACATTACATATATTTTTTGTAATGTTATTACTATCCCTGTGCTGCCCGTTCCTGTGGACTGTCACTCCTGTCCCGAACTTCACTCTAGAACATCACTTAGATTTCTGTCGGAATCCCGCGGGACCCACAAGACCCACAGGAGTCCTGTTCCCGTGTAAATCTCTACTGCAATCTAATACTGATTGGGACTATGGGTGCACTCAAAATGGCTGCCAGTACACTGATTATGCCATCATTGACTTGAATGAAGATGCCCTTTCTATTCATTCTATTTCTATGGTTAGTTTGTCCAGTACCTGTGCATAATGTGATGTGTGTATGACACTGTTTCTTTCTTATTCTTGACCGTATTTCATGACCACAGGACTGCTACCAGAAGGAGGAGGTGTTGAGGCCAGAGAATAACCAGGTCATCAACCTGACCACGCGCTACACCTGGTCTGGCTGTGTGGTAAGAACATGGACAATCTCCTCTACAGCTCTCTGTCTTATAGAATGCCTTCAGAAAGTTTTCATACCCCTTGACTTATTCCACATTTTGTTGTTACAGCCTGAATTCAAAATTAAATTGATTAAATAAATAAAACATTTACACACAATACCCCATAATCACAAAGTTAAAACATGTTTTTAGACATTTTTGCACATTTATTAAAAACTTAACACAGAAATATCACACCCCTTTGCTATGATACTCCAATTTGAGCTCAGGTGCATTCAATTTCCTTTGATCATCCTTGAGATGTCACTACAACTTGATTGGAGTCCACCTCTGGCCAATTACATTTTTGGACATGATTTAGAAAGAAACACACCACAGTTGATTGTGCATGTCAGAGCAGAAACTATACCATGAAGTCCAAGGAACTGTCCGTAGAGCTCCGAGATAGAATTGTGATGAGGCATATATCTGGGGAAGGGTATACAACAATGTCTAGAGTGTTGAAAGGTTCCAATAGCACAGTGGTCTCCATCATTGGGAAATGGGAAAAATATGGAACTACCCAGACTCTGCCTAGAGCTGGCCGTCCGACCAAAAACTGGGCAAGAAGGACCTTGGTCAGGGAGGTGATCAAGAACCCACTGACCACTCTGACAGAACTACAGAGTTCCTTGGCTGAGATGGGAGAACCCTGCCAGAAAGACAACAGTCTCTACAGCAGGGGTATTCAACTCTTTCCCTATGAGGTCCGGAGCCTGCTGGTTTTCAGTTCTACCTGATAATTAATTTCACCCACCTGGTGTCCTTGGTCTAAATCAGTCTCTGATTAAAGGGCAACAAGGAAAAAATGCAGTGGAACTGGCTTTGAGGTCCAGAGTTGACTTTGAAGGCTCTACAGCACTTCACCAATCTGGGTTTATGGGAGAGTGGCCAGACGGAAGCCACTCCTGAGAAAAAGGCACATGACAGCATGCCTTTAGTTTACAAAAAGGCACGTGAAAGACTGAGATCATAAGGCAAAAGATTCTGAGACAAAAAAGTCTGAGACCAAAATTGCCTGAATGCAAAGTGCTATGTCTGGAGAAACCCAGGCACAGCTCATCACCATCTAACACCATCCCTTCTGTGAAGCATGGTGGTGTCAGAATCATGCTATGGGGATGATTTTCATTGTCAGGGACTGGGAGCCTGGTAAGGATAGAGGGAACAATGAATGGAGCCAAATAAAGGCAAATCCTTGATGAGAACCTGCTTCAGAGTGCAAACAACCTACAACTGGGGCGAAGATTTACGTTCCAATAGGACAATGACCCCAAGCATACTGTACAGCCAAAGTAACTCTGGAATGGCTTCAGAACAAGAATGTGAAAGTCCTTGAGTGGCCCAGTCAAAGCCCAGACTTGAATCCCATTGAAAATCTGTGGAACGACTTGAAGATTGCTGTTCACTGCCGCTACCCATCTAACTTAACAGAGGTTTAGAAAATCTGTACGGAAGAATGTGAGAAAATCCCCAAATCCATATGTGCAAAGCAGATACAGACATACCCAAGATGACTTTAGATGATATTTCTGTATTTCATTTTCAATAAATTTGCAAAAATGTCTAAACATATTTTCATTTTGTCATTATGGGGTATTGTGTGTAGATGGGTAAAACAATTAATATTTAAACCATTTTGAATTCAGGCTGTAACACAACAAGATGTTGAATAAGTGAAGTGGTATTAACACTTTCTGAAGGCACTGTATATGTGGGCTTGTCTTGTATGTTTGCCTATGGGACTGTGGTTGTTTTTAGTTATTCAGTTATAACTAAAAGAGCTAGCTATTGTGAGGTGTGAGGAGTGTGTGTATGTGAGATAGAGGTGTGTGTGTGTGTGTAACTTCCTCTTTAGAAATGTGTTAGGATGTGTTGATTCAATGTGTTTTTGAGTGTGTGAGCGTCTTCTCTATTAATATATTAACTCTCTCTCTTTCTGCTGTCTCTGTCTCTAAGGTGGAAGGAGAGGGGGATGAGGAGGTGCTGAGTTGTGTGGGAGGTCGTAGTTTCCGCTCGGTGAGGGAGAGATGGTGGTACATCGCTCTCAGCAAGTGTGGGGTGAGCACCGACCTTTCACTTCTCACTGAGAAACACACACACAGACCCTGTTACCCTGATGACACACACCGCCCACACACATATACACCCCCCCCACACACACACACACATAATAAACACACTCACAGATTGACATACACTGAGTATACAAAACATTAAGAACACCTGCTCTTTCCATGACAGACTGACCAGGTGAGTCCAGGTGAAAGTTATGATCCCTTATTGATGTCACTTGTTAAATCCACTTTAATCAGTGTAGATGAAGGGGAGGAGACAGGTTAAAGAATAATTTCTAAGCCTTGAGACAATTGAGACATGGATTGTGTATGTGTGCAAGACAAGAAATTCTAGTGTCTTTGAACGGGGTATGGTAGTAGGTGCCAGGCGCACCGGTTTGTGTCAAGAACTGCAATGCTGGTGGGTTTTTCACGCTCAACAGTTTCCCGTGTGTATCAAGAATGGACCACCACCCAAAGGACATCCAACCAACTTGACACAACTGTGGGAAGCATTGGCGTCAACATGGGCCAGCATCCCTGTGGAAAGCTTTCGACACCTTGTAGAGTCCATGCCTGACGAATTGAGGCTGTTCTGAGGGCAAAAGGAAGGTGTTCCTAATGTTGGTATACTCAGTGTAGATCTTCTCTGTATGTGTGCTTGAGTGCTTTTGTGTGTGCATATACATGCAGAAGCGTGTGTGCGCAAGTGTCTGCATCTGTGTGTGTGTGTGGTGGCAGGGCCATTTTATCCACACACTGACTGGCAGTGTTGGAGTGTTAGTAGAGAGTGAGTGTTTGTGAAGAGGGACAGACAGGATTGAAGCGGATGTTTCCTGGAGAGTGTGTTGTGTTGTCACGGCAGCAAAGTGGAGGGCTGTTGACGGACATGATGCCTAATGGTGTTGGACTGAAGTTAAAGCTCTGTCTCTGGCCCACATGGCCCTAGGGACTCTCCCCGCCTCACCTCGCCTGCACACTGCCAATATAATACACGCCTTCCACCCTCTCTCAGTTCTTACTCTCTCTGGCGCTTCTGTCACTCTCTCTCTGTCTTTCTCTTCACCTCTTTCTCTCATTCTTACTCTTTCTTGTTCACCTACTCTTTGCATCTCTCCTTTACTGTGGCCTTTCTCTGCATCACTTCATCTCCTCTCACTGCTCTCTGTCTCTCTCTCTACCTCTCTCCCAGTCCTGCCTGTCTCCTCTCACTGCTCTCTGTCTCTGTGTCTCTCTCCCTCTCTCCCAGTCCTGCCTGTCTCCTCTCACTGCTCGCTGTCTCGCAATGTCTCTCTCCCTCTCTCCCAGTCCTGCCTGTCTCCTCTCACTGCTCTCTGTCTCTGTGTCTCTCTCCCTCTCTCCCAGTCCTGCCTGTCTCCTCTCACTGCTCTCTGTCTCTCAATGTCTCTCTCCCTCTCTCCCAGTCCTGCCTGGCTAGTATTGATTTTGTGACAGTGCACGCTTCATGCTCTTCACTCTTCTGATGGAGGTACTGAGATGGAGTCTTGGCTGGTAGATGAAATCAAAGGTTTTTTTCTCTCACTCACAGCACAACAACACAAACTCCAGAGGCTTTGAACTCCTCTCTGTGAAATGAGCTCTTTGTGTGCTCACTGTCGCTCCATCTAACTCCCCGCTCTCTTCCTCTGTCTCGCTCTTTCTCTCTCTCTCCCCCTCTGTCTCTGTCTCTGTCTCTCAGGGGGAAGGTTTGCAGCTGGAGTACGAGATGAAGCTGACCAATGGCCAGTCTTTCTGGACACAGCATTTCTCTGCAGACGAGTTTGGTGAGAACGACACAGATTACAGAATGAACGTTAATGGCTTTGTCCAACACTATTTAACACGGGCAATAAAGCATATTAAAATGAACAAATTATGATAACGAAGGAATGGATGGATGGATGGATGAATTAATGATGATGGATTAACATGGGCGGAATGGATAAAAAGGAAAAGGGACGCAGTGTAGAAAATGGCAATATTAAACTACTCCCTTATCCTGATGTTCTAATGACCTGTCTCTGTCTCTGTCTCTCTCTCTCTCTCTCTCTCTCTCTCTCTCTCTCTCTCTCCCTCTCTCTCTCTCTCTCTCTCTCTCTCTCTCTCTCTCTGTCACCATCTCACACCCTCTATCTGCCTCTCTCTCTCCCCCTCCCTCTCTCTCTTGTCACCATCTCATACCCTCTATCTCTCTCTCTCTCTCTCTCTCTCTCTCTCTCTCTCTCTCTCTCGTCACCATCTCACACCCTCTATCTGCCTCTCTCTCTCTCCCCCTCCCTCTCTCTCTTGTCACCATCTCACACCCTCTATCTGCCTCTCTCTCTCCCCCTCCTTCTCTCTTTTGTCACCATCTCACTCTTTCTCTCTCTCTCTCTCTCTCTCTCTCTCTCTCTCTCTCTCTCTCACCCTCTCTCTCTCTCTCTCTCTCTCTCTCTCTCTCTCTGTCACCATCTCACACCCTCTATCTGCCTCTCTCTCTCTCCCCCTCCCTCTCTCTCTTGTCACCATCTCTCTCTCTCTCTCTCTCTCTCTCTCTCTCTCTCTCTCTCTCTCTCTCTCTCTCTCTCTCTCTCTCTCTAACCCCATTCCTCTATTCTCAGGGATCCTGGAGACTGACATCACGTTCCTGGTTATCTTCTCTCTGGTCTTCATCCTCTCCTGTTATTTTGCCTGTAAGTGCCTGAGGAACAAAATCACACCAGAAAAGCACTTAGCAGCCAACCCTAACCTGAGATCTCTGCTCTTAACTCCCATCTTCACACAAATGTCTCATTGGCATTAATGCACCTAACGTCAGAATTACACTAGCCTTAAGTGCTAGTCTTTCTGGGATGAGGGAAGGGGTGAAAAGCGCCTGCCTTTCTGAATGAAGACAAAGATTAGAGGAATAGAGCTTGTCATTATGGAATCTGGCAAGGAATGGGGACTGTGACTGGGAATGAGGGAAGGGAGGAACAAGTGGCTCCTCTCTGGTGGAGGAACTTGTCATTTGGGCTGAACATGTAGAAGCCAGCCTGGGGAGGTAAAGTGGGAGAGCATCTCGTCAGATAATACAGCCCATGTGTCTACAAACACACAGACTCCTGCTGCACATACTAATGCCCAATACACCACTCTCTCTCTCTCTCTCTCTCTCTCTCTCTCTCTCTCTCTCTCTCTCTCATTCTCTATCTATCCTTCTCTATACATTACCATCTCTGATTCTGTGTCTCTGTCACTGCATCTTTCCCCTCTAACCCATCACTCTCTGTCTTTTCCTCTTCATCTATCTCTCTCGCTCCTCCTCATCTATCTCTCTCTCTCGCTCCTCTTCATCTGTCTCTCTCTCCTCTTCATCTGTCTCTCTCTCTTCTCTTCATCTGTCTCTCTCTCCTCTTCATCGGTCACTCTCTCTCCTCTTCATCGGTCTCTCTCTCTCCTCTTCATCTGTCTCTCTCTCTCCTCTTCATGTCACTCTCTCTTTATTTGTCTCTCTCACTCGCTCTCTCTTTCTCTCTCTCTCTCCCCCTATCTGTCTCTCTCTCCTAGATAATCTGAAGGGAAGGCAGCTTCTCCATACGACATATAAGATGTTTATGACTGCGGCTGGTGTAGAGGGTGAGTGTGGACCATTAACTCCACACATACACACTCACACACACACCCACAGGCGGCCGGTTGCAAGCAGCATCACAATCTGACTCACACACTGCAGTCGTTGGTATCTCAGACATGGTAATGACTCCTTCTGATTATCATAGATATTAACCACTGCTTCAGCACCATACAGATAGCTCCCTGTCTCTGTGTAGGGTAGGACTGCTGCTGCTATATACAGCTCTGCAGTGCAGAAACAGTGAAATATCCCTCTCTCTTTCTCTCACTCTCCTCCCTGCTCTCCATCTCCTCCCTCTCTCCGTCCCTCTCTCCTCCCCTCTTCCTCCCCTCAGTTCTCAGCCTTCTGTTCCACTGTATCTACTGGGGGCTGTATGCCAGAGATGGAGTGGGCAACGGCAGTCTCAAGATAATGGGTGAGCCTGATCATCACAAACTCCTTGATAAAGGATGTAATGCAGAAACACCCTGATAAAGGCTGTAATGCAGAAACACCCTGATAAAGGCTGTAATGCAGAAACACCCTGATAAAGGATGTATTGCAGAAACACCCTGATAAAGGATGTATTGCAGAAACACCCTGATAAAGGCTGTAATGCAGAAACACCCTGATAAAGGATGTAATGCAGAAACACCCTGATAAAGGCTGTAATGCAGAAACACCCTGATAAAGGATGTAATGCAGAAACACCCTGATAAAGGATGTAATGCAGAAACACCCTGATAAAGGATGTAATGCAGAAACACCCTGATAAAGGCTGTAATGCAGAAACACCCTGATAAAGGATGTATTGCAGAAACACCCTGATAAAGGCTGTAATGCAGAAACACCCTGATAAAGGATGTATTGCAGAAACACCCTGATAAAGGCTGTAATGCAGAAACACCCTGATAAAGGATGTAATGCAGAAACACCCTGATAAAGGCTGTAATGCAGAAACACCCTGATAAAGGATGTAATGCAGAAACACCCTGATAAAGGATGTAATGCAGAAACACCCTGATAAAGGCTGTAATGCAGAAACACCCTGATAAAGGCTGTAATGCAGAAACACCCTGATAAAGGATGTAATGCAGAAACACCCTGATAAAGGCTGTAATGCAGAAACACCCTGATAAAGGATGTAATGCAAAAGCACCCTGAGAAAGGCTGTAATGCAGAAACTTTCCCACACAACCCATGCAGTGCAAGAGAGTGCACACGAGAGGATGAGTGTATCCTTATTTGGGTGTGTGTGCAAGTGTGTGTGAGCGTGTACTGGAGTGAATGAGTGACCTGATTTCAGGTTCGGGTATGATGTTACATATTCAGATACTATAACCCTACTTACAGTAACCTCTCTTTCACTCTCTGTGGGGTTCTCATTTTCTTCTCTCTCGCTCTCTCTCTCGCTCTCTCTCTCTTCAGGGAAATTACTGTTCTCTGTCAGTTTCCTGGTGTTCCTGCTGATGCTGATCCTGCTGGGGAAAGGCTTCACTGTCACCAGGTAGGGAGTGTGTGTGTGTGTGTGTGTGTATCTTGCGGTGTGTGTCTCACACTTTGTCTGGTCTCATGCAGTCGCACCTATGGTCTCAGGGTCAGAGCCCCTGGGGGACATGTCAGTCTAACTGCTTGTCTGGCTGACAGGTTCACTACTTCATTACAGTGTGTCTCTGGATTAAATCCTCCAGCCACTCTCTCTGTCTTACTCCTTCTAACTCGTACCAGTAGCTCAGTCTCTCTATGTCTTACTCCTTCTAACTCGTACCAGTAGCTCAGTCTCTCTATGTCTGACTCCTTGTTATGATGAGTTTCTCTGGTATCAAGGAATTCAATATGCAAGAAGATATTTAACACTTAGATGGAGAGTTGATACAAAGTATTTAAAATACGGTACCGGATTCAACAAAACAAACTGCACGTGAGTGGCCCCTTGCTATTTGAATGAATACATAGAAAATCTCTCAGTTTATATACTGTTTTGCAAGCTAATTCCATCCAACAGTTGCCAATCATTATTGGGTGTCACTCCCAACTACAATAGTATCATCTTGCAATCCAGTCAGCTTGCACCCCAGTAAGGACATTCCATCACATACTCATTCTAAGATTAACACAAGTGGGCCCCCTAGACCTCCTTGGTACAAATACCTTCTGGCACCCACCAGTGACATAAATAAATGGAATGTCCTCATCCTCAAAATCCTATGTAACACGTAATATCAAACACATTAACAAATCCTATATAAAACACATCATATCACTCCTTCAAACACATACCAGTAGCTCAGTCTCTCTATGTCTTACTCCTTCTAACTCGTACCAGTAGCTCAGTCTCTCTCTCTGTCTTACCCATCTAACTCGTACCAGTAGCTCAGTCTCTCTCTGTCTTACTCCTTCTAACTCCTACCAGTAGCTCAGTCTCTCTCTGTCTTACTCCTTCTAACTCGTACCAGTAGCTCAGTCTCTCTCCGTCTTACCCTTCTAACTCGTACCAGTAGCTCAGTCTCTCTCTGTCTTACGCCTTCTAACTCGTACCAGTAGCTCAGTCTCTCTCTGTCTTACTCCTTCTAACTCGTACCAGTAGCTCAGTCTCTCTCCGTCTTACCCTTCTAACTCGTACCAGTAGCTCAGTCTCTCTCTGCTCTCACTCTAATTTCCCTGTTTCTCTTTCTCTTTCCGCTCTCTCTCTCATTTGTTCGTCTCTCTCCCCGCTCTGCTCCTCTCTCATCGCCCTTCTGTCTTTCTCTCTGTCTCTCTCGCTCTCCTTCCGCTCTCTCTTAGTCTCCCTTTCTCTCTCACTATCTCATACAGAATAGTAGCTGTGACTTTAATAGAGCAGACTTTGTCATAATCGCCACATCTCTGAAATGTGGTGATGAATAGCTATTTAGATAAGCTGTCTGTCTACACTGCATCATAAAGAGGGAATATGTGGCCAACCCTGTGTGTGTGTGTGTGCGTGTGTGTGTGAGTGTGTGTGTGTGCGTGTGTGGGTGTGCGCGTGTGTGGGTGTGCGCGGGTGTGTTATATGTGAGTGAGTGTGTGAGTGAGTGAGAAGTGTGTGATGTTCTGATGTGAGTGTGGTGCCTACGTGCGTGAAATACAGGTTAAAATGTAGATACAGTGAATGACTAACCCCCCCTGTGTGTATCCGTCTCTGTCAGGGCGAGGATCAGCCACAGTGGATCTGTCAAGCTGTCCATCTACATGACAGTCTACACCGTCACCTATATCATCCTCTTCATATACGAGGCAGAGGTACTGCAGTCTACACTACAGAACTGCTGCTGCTACACTCATACTGTTCATGCTATACGTGAAGGACCAGTGTATGACGGTCTAAGTTTCAACCAGGGATTCATGTGTCCCACAAGACTGTGTTAGCCTACTGAGTTGAAGCCTAGGCATTAGCTCTAGGAGCTAGTCTTCAGGTCTCGGGCACGGTCACTCATCAGCCAAGCATGGTTCACAGAATCACCTCCGTTACAAGTGCAAAATGTGCTGTACTATAATTTAGGACGGGTCCCTCTTGGAAATGAGGTTCACTTGTCATGGGACCTCCTGGTAAGATAAAGGTGAAATGAACATATGAAAATAAAAGGGGCCTACTCAAGATGTACTGTAGTATAGAGGGACAGGAGTTTCTTCCCCAGCCTGTCGGTGCCTAGCACTTGGCCTGTACATACATAATGCAGGGACGACAGGGGTAACCCTGTATGACCAATGATATCCAGTCTCTGGCCTGTGAAACTGAATACATAGCACGCAATCAAAGGCACTGTCAATGACCCAGTTGTAGAGAAGAGTCAATGACACACAGACACACACACACACACACACACACTTGTACACATACGCACACACTTTTAGACACACTCACCAATAAAAACTAGTAGATTTCACATCCCACATGTCAGCAGACCACATGCTGTTACAACACACGCTGGAGAACGTATTGTAATACACCTCTTTGTTTGAGGGCAAAGTTAGTAGGTTGATTAGTAGGGTGGGGTCCATTAGTGTGGTTGTAGGACGTTCTGAGTGTGTGTGTGTGTGTGTCTCAGTTCTTTGACCCAGGTGAGGTGCTGTATGCGTATGACAGCCCGGCGGGCTACGGTCTGATGGGTCTCCAGCTGCTGGCCTACGTGTGGTTCTGCTACGCCGTCCTGATCTCCCTCAAACACTACCCTGAGAAACAACCCTTCTACATTCCCTTCTTCACGGCGTACACACTCTGGTGAGAGGACAGAGCCCTACAACCCTTCACTCTCTGCATGCTGTTTGTCTCTGTCAAGTTAATCAACTTCATTCCCTACAAAGCATTACAACCTCTCACCCTCTCTTATTTCCCTTCAAAGCCCAGTGAAGCCCAATAAACTCCCTGTCTCCCTTATTTTTCCACTTCTTGCTTGCTCATATTAAATCTGTCCTCCTCACCCTCCGCCTCTCCCTCCGCCTCTCCCTCTCCCTCCTCCTCCTCTCCCTCTCGTTTCCTTTTGTCACTACTCCACCATATTCCTTTTTTACATATCTCAATCTCCCCCTTCATTATCTCTCTCTCTCCTCTCTCTCTTAATCTCTCTCTCCTTTCTCTCTCATTAACTCTCTCTCTCCTCTCTCTCTCTCATTAACTCTCTCTCCTCTCTCTCTCATTAACTCTCTCTCCTCTCTGTCCCTCTGGCAGGTTTTTCGCGGTGCCCGTCATGGCTCTGATAGCTAACTTTGGCATCCCTCGCTGGGCACGGGAGAAGATCGTCAACGGCATCCAACTGGGCATCCACCTCTATGCTCACATCGTATTCCTCGTTAGTACCCTTCATCTCTCTACACACTCACACACAGGCACGGATGTGCGCACAGATACACACACTGCCTCACTGTTGATGTTAATGAGTTATATCTCTAAGACCTCATCGCCCGCCTCGTTAGTAACCCTCTGCCCTCCGCACGCACGCACACACATACAAACCCTTCTCACCTCTCTTTTAATATCTATGAGTCATATCTGTCTGTCCTCATCGGCCTCTGCGTCAGTATATCCCAAACCCAGACTTCTATACCAGACTGAGCCTCTCTGTCCCAGACTTCTATACCAGACTGAGCCTCTCTGTCCCAGACTTCTATACCAGACTGAGCCTCTCTTTCACATATTTCTATACCAGACTGAGGCTCTCTGTCCGCGACTTCTATACCAGACTGAGCCTCTCTGTCCCAGACTTCTATACCAGACTGAGCCTCTCTGTCCCAGACTTCTATACCAGACTGAGCCTCTCTGTCCCAGACTTCTATACCAGACTGAGCCTCTCTGTCCCAGACTTCTATACCAGACTGAGCCTCTCTGTCATTTGTCAGTGACACAACACACACATACTGTTCTGTTATTATATGTGCAGGAATGTGTATCAGTGTATGGAGAATGCAGGTTAATATTTGTACAGGCAACAGGCAATATCCTGAATATGATACATTCCTCCCATCCATCCCCTCTCCCTCCCACCCTGCCTCGCCACAGGCTATCACACGGCCCTCTGCGGCCAATAAGAACTTCCCGTACCACGTGCGGACCTCTCAGATCGGGATCCTGCTGTCCAGTCCAAAGGCGGGTGTGGCGAGTGAGAGTTTCCCCCACCATGCCTACGGGAACAGCTCCTTCCTGGGCGACTCCCAGCCCAACTTCACAGAACTCTTCTCCATCCAGTCGGTGAGTGGATGTATGGTCTGAGGAGGATCTAGTAACTGATACTAAGGTCTGATATAGTGCCTGGAACCTGTAACACTCCAGAGGTGTTAGAGCACATAGGGAGTTGTCAGAGAAGGATGTGGTAACTGATAGTGTGACAAATACAACCCAGCGTGACCTTTAACCTTTCAACCTATACCTCCCTCTCTCTCAGGGCCCGGTGAAGACGGTGGAGGAGACGGTGGCCCGGAAGGGACAGGAAGTGCAGAGGAACAGTGAGCATAAGATCATCACCACCACGGCCGACCTGTCGTCACCCACCTTCCCCCCACTCCCTCCCCCCATGCCCCCGCGCCTCAACGCCCACTCCCCCACTCCCCCTCCACGACTCCCCTCCCACTTCACTGAGTACTTCAGCATGCAGGGGGGAGGGGGCGTGGGCACCAAGGCATGAGACAGACAGAGAGAAAGAGGGACAGAAAGAGAGAGAAAGAGGGACACAGAGAAGGAGAGAGATCGAAAGGGAGGTGGAGGAAGATCAGGTAGCACAGAAAACAGGTCAAGCTATGGATAGCCACGAGGGAAGGATATAAGGAGGAAGAGAAGGGGAAGTCATCAAAAGCAGGCATGTGGAATAGAAGCCCTAAATGTCCCATTTTCACCTCTGAATGGAGAGAATGGGAAAAGAGCGGAATAAAGGAGAGGAAATGGCTGTGAGTTCAAAAGTGCTGAGGTTGTAAAAGAAAAAAGAAGCAATAAATATTTTAACATGACCAGGGAGAGAGGCACCGAGAGGGAAGAGATGACAGAGTGGATGTAGACTGAGCAATAGAGTGATAGGAGTGCACAGTGGAGACTGAACAAAACTCTTATGAACACTTTTATTCAAGAATTTATAAGGCATCAATGGAGGGGCTGAGGGAAAGTGTAAATAGCTGAAGAGAATGAGTTACCATTACTTTAAAATAGTTGCAGAGTTTATATTACAAAAGGGATGTTTTTTTCCACATTGTCGAATTCCAAGTGGTGCTGTGACCATTGCAATTCTCATGCCATTACATTGTACCAGAGTAAAATGTTCACTCCCTTCCTGAAACAATACATTTGTTTTTTTCTATGTTTGACAGATTTTGTTAACACAAAATATTTAATTTCTCCATATAGGATATGTTGGGATGATTTATATTCTTATATATGTTGATTGCTCCAGGCTATAGGATTTGATATACTGGTGTTTAAGTGTACAATGTTCAGTTTACTGTGGACCCCTGAGGTACTGGTAAAACAAGTGTGTACTGTATCTACCGTACTCCCTGTCTCTAAACTGATATTCTCCATGTGCTCATACAGTGCGTGTGCCTGTTGTACCAAACAACTATACAATAACATTAGTAACTATACAATAACTGTGTATATTTCATACCATATAGGCTACTGAGGAGGTGTTAATGTCAATTCTTAGGGATTTATATTGGAACCTTATGTTACCTTATGTCATACTGTCCACAGATAACTGTTTTAACTCTGAATACTACTGTTCAGTTTTCACTGGAGTGCAAGATATTAGCTTTCTCTGAATGTAATTCCTTGATGTATGTAGACCTTGGTGAATGTATTAATGCAATAGAGCACAAGGAAAGGGGTGGTTTTAAAGTTACATTTTTTGTAACATAAAAATCATACTTATAGATTGTTTTATTTTCAATTTCAGCCTCCATCCTTGACACATGATTTAAGGAGGGAAGGTTGTCCAGCGAGGATATGACTTCATGATCACCCCCCCCCCCCCTCACCTGACTAGTATGTAATGATGTCATGTCAAACCTGTACATGTATGGCCGTTTCCCTCAGTGAAGTTCTACAGTACATCTGCTCTGATACTGTGTGAGGGGCTTGCTCATTGTTGTTTATCGATAAGTAGGATCAGTAGTTCTTTCTGACCATGAAAACTCCTTGGCCCATACACAACTGAAGCAAACCCTTTAGAGTAACTGTGAAAGTAATAGCACCAACGTCCTGTTTGTCCTGCATGGAGCACTTTAATGTCCCCCTTCTCTTAGATTTTCTGTTCTGCCATTTATTTCAAAGTGACTTTGAAGAGCGCTTTATAACTGAATTATACGTATCCACACCACTATCCAATGATATTCTGGTATCAAATATACAAACGTTACCTGTAGATATGTTCATATTAATTTAATCAAGTGTCATTATCAGACATTTTAAAAATGGTGTCTGAATAACTTTAAGTTGATTAAGTAGCCTATTCATAAGACTGTGTCAAGGACAATTTTACCACCGGTTTCTTCTAAGAAATGGAAGCAGTCAACAATTATTTACTTTTTCTTGTATAACTTGTTAATATCTGAGTATGAAACATGCATCAGTCTAATTTAAAAAAAATCCAATCTGTAAAAAAAGAGGGGAAGGGGGGAATGGTGGTTAATTGACTGTTTCTAATGGTTTTATCAATAGACCTTTATTGTCTTTCTGTAGTAGATGTCTGGAGTAGGCTTGGGTTGGTCAGACTGGTACAGCACATGTTATGTACATAAGAACATAGTCAAAGGTATAATTTAGTCTGTAAAAAAGAATGCTACTTGAATTAGATTGTTCTGGTGATCTAAAGATTGTGTCTCTGTAGGCGTATAAATTCGGCTCTATTGCCATTACAATCCACTGTTGTCCATGGTTACAGATGCCATTACTTGACTGAACAGATTGATATTGACTGACAGGTTCCATTCATCCTGTAGAAAAAGCTGCATGATCAACTTATCTATGGTATTTGTCTATTACACACAGACACAAGTGGAAGAGCAAAGGCAGATGAGTGTGAGGGTTTTATATGCATGACAGATAACAGCACAGCTTCCTGGGTATTTAGAGAGGTCTGGTTAAGAGCACATTACTGAAGCACTGTTCGAAATGAATGCATTTTAATGGTGTCAAATGAGGATATTCTGAATACGCTGTACATACACTTTTTGCCAAATTAAAATGGTTGGTTTTAGTAGAGGCCTTGTCTGTTTCTTTCATACCTTGGCAACAGTGTGAATGTGTATGAGTTGTTTTTATGTTGTTGTAGAAGGGCAAGGGCATTTGTCCAAAACATAAACTCCACCTTGTTACAGTACAATTATTATTCTGGAACCAATCTCACAATTGGAGTGCTTACAGGCAAGTGGCAAAGGAGAGCGGAGAGCAGGTCCAATTGAATATAATTGCAATAGGTTTGGGGAAATTTAGGCAAGTAATTACCAGTATGTAAAAACCAAGCTCTACAGCTGCTCTTAATAACAAAACAGTTCGAATCTAAACAAATAGAACGAATGGGGAAGCTCATGAGGAGTGTGTGATTATGCCTGGCTGGCTCAACTAACAGGAGACTGAAGGTGGTTGCTTTCATAAAATATCCTGCCTCTATTTGCCACTGATGTTTATTCTGAATCAGTAGAGGGATTAATAACAGGACATCAAACCTTGATAATAATTAAAAGTTTGGGGGACATGTTTCTGAACCAGTAGAGGGAATAACAGCACATCAAACCTGTTTCTGATGTAAGCACATCTGTTAAATTCACAGTAGTGTCATGAACATAACTTTTCATTTGACTAACAGTCAAAATAACAGAACGCTTAACATTGTCAAACAATCACATTTATTTTGACACACAACATCCTCTTTTATGTTCAGTGGGGTCCATAGAAAGTCATAAATACTGTAGTCAGTCATCTACAGTGGCTCCCACATGTTTCTGTACTATGATCCACCAAAAGTGTTGGGTGTTTTCTTATTACACACAAAGCAACAAAATGTTTCCAAGTCAGGACCTAGTCAGAATCTGTGGACTATAACGGTAAAGACCACAACCCACCAGCGGGTCCCCTACTAGGGAAATACAGGGTCTTATTCAGGAGAGGGGCAACGTTCCAGAATGTTCGGATAAAAATATATTGTGTAGAACAGACATGACATTCTAAATGTTTCACCGTACCGAACACACCCCTGATCTAACACATGTAATGTCAGTGTGTGGCTGGTTGCATTACGCCTCAACCTTGGCTGCTGCCTGCTGTGCCCGCTCCTCTCTGTAGCCTTTGAGGAGCTGGTTGATTAACGTGAGTTCATTATCTCGTTTGGCGGGCTGGAGAGGTGGGAACGGGTTGCCTTTGTACTCCAGCACGGCCATGGCAGCCTTGTCCAGGTTCTCCCTGTTGGGAATGCGGGCCATCCGGGTGTAGGCTTTGGGCTGGGTCTCAAACCTGGGAGCCAGGACCTTGAAGAGCTTTGGGATCAGATCCTTTTCCTGAAACCACAGAGAGAGAGAGAGAGGATGATGACTGACTGAAAGAACTAGTAACACTCACTCATACTAATCTGGTAGATAATAGAACAACAAAGCTGTGGACATTAAAATACAAAGATCATATAGAAAGAACAATTACTGTGAGACAGAAGTTTGCCATTTTCATCGCTTTCTCGTCAGTGTCTCCCTTCTTGGCATAGTCAATCAACTGCAAAACAACATCACTCATTGGTCAACAACGTCACAAGCTGTCAAAAACTACAGTAGCCTACAAAACATGGATGGTTGAGAAGTAGCTCACAAAACTCAACTCCATGGTTGTATTTGATTAAAGTTTGATTAAAAAGTATGGATTTCAGCAAAGAAAGAAAGGCACACAACTACATAGGACATCCATTAGTACAAGGTAAGCATTTCATAATTTACTATTGATCTTGGGCGAATCAATGTAGTCAGAGCTGAATTTCACAAAGCATGGACTCTGCTCAACTCCACTGGTGGAGTTCATCAGAAACTTCCTTCACCATGGGAGTTGAGTTTAGTCAACTAGTGGAGTAGCCCAAAGGCTGGTAGATGACAATATTGAGTCGCTTCATCTTACCATCCAAAGGGAATCTATGAAGCCAGCTATACACTCATATCCCCCAAGGACCGGGTTGTACATAAAACATTCTCCATTCAGGCTGCAAAGGAGGTGATGTCCTCCTTAACTCGATTTAATGGAGAGAAGGCGAGAAAAAAAAAAGGGAAAATATGCACTTTCTTTCATGAAACACCATTTTCCGCCATGTTCTGGATGTTGCCTATCGCGTTCAGCCAATCAGGTTGGAGCAGTCTGTTTTTTCACCCCAGGTGTGATTGGTTGACGGGGTATACAAGTGTATAGCCGGCTGCATACATTCCCTTTGGACGGAAAGATGAAACGACTCAATATCGCCATCTGCCGGCCTTTGAACTACTATTGGAGAAGCAGCTGTGTTGAGCTGCGTGAAAGGGTAAGGTTACCATCCATGTCCTCACCTTTTCAGCATAGAATCGAACTTCGTCTGCTCTGCCTCGGGTGGTCTCTATCCTCTCGTGTCGAACGAGCCCGGTAAGAATGTTCCGAAGCATGTTTATTCGGGACTCTGGACCGAGACCCATCTTACGGGCCACCCGGCCATGGGATATCAACATCTGAATGGTGAGGCGCATCTTGTCGAGTTCAGACGCCTACAAGGGCTAGAAAGAAAAAAGGAATCAAACCGGCCTTTAAAAATGTAAACCGATTTCTAACGATGATTATCTTTCGTTATTCTCGCGTAAATTAGGTTTATATGATCATTAATACATTCCCGAGGTCGCGTAACGTCTTCAATCTCGTTTGACAACTTTGACATTGCCGGTGCATCAGTTATCGCTGTCTGTGTGGGTGAATGGGGTTATGTGAAAAATAGTTCCACTTTAGGATGAAATGGTTCCGCCTCAAATGTATTCTATTTGTTTCTAATTGTCATTAATTAACTAATTATTATTTTGTTATTATATATAAGGCCTTTCTATGTTGCATAGAGATATTTCAAAAGTTGATTTCTGATTAGGAAATGTAATCGGAAATAAGTGTAAATATATAAATTACATATTTCTCTATGACATATAATGACAAATAGCATATATATTATCTTTATTTTGATTATTTTCTACATTGTAGAATAAAAGTGAAGACATCAGAACTATGAAATAACACATATGGAATCATGTAGTAACCAAAAAAGTGTTAAACAAATCAAAATATATTTTATATTTGAGATTCTTCAAATAGCCACCATTTGACTTGATGACAGCTTTGCACACTCTTGGCATTCTCTTAACCAGCTTCATTAGGTAGTCATCTGGAATGCATTTCAATTAACAGGTGTGCCTTCTTAAAAGTTAATTTGTGGAATTTATTTCCTTCTTAATGCGTTTGAGCGAATCAGTTGTGTTGTGACAAGATCGCAAAAACCATCAAGCGCTATGATGAAACTGGCTTTCATGAGGACCGCGACAGGAATGGAAGACCCAGAGTTAACTCTGCTGCAGAGGACAAGTTCATTAGTTACCAGCCTCAATTTTAGCCCAAATAAATGC